>NW_022990042.1:824704-1049704 GCF_902827175.1 Gymnodraco acuticeps | reverse complement strand
AAATAACAAAGAAAAAAAAAGAAAAAATCTGATTCTGATGTAAATTAAAGTGGACCTATTATGCTATATTGGAAAATATATATTGTAGGGCCATACCTATACAAATATAGGTCTGTGAAGTTTGTTGCTTAACATACCAAACAGTTCACCCATTTTAGCCATGCCTCATACTGCTCATACCCCTCTTGTGCAGCCCTGTTAGAGAAACGCGGATTTTGGATCCTTAACTTGAAAAAAAAAAGAGGAGGCGGAGCTAATGCCTGATCAGAATTCTACCGGAGATAAAGTTAAATTCTGTTGTGATAAAACGCCATCCTGTTCTAAACCACATCAAGGATTATTTCTGAAACAGTATGGAGCTCAAATGCTTTTTCTCTTGCAGGTTTATCACAAGGTGAGTTCCTTTTTATTTCCTGCTTTTTAAACACATGTGCTCTAGCACAGGTTAGCTCTGAGTGTTAGCGAGGCTTGCTAATGTAAACAAAGACGAGATTACGTCCAAAACACGTTAAAAACGCGTCAGGCATTGTTTCTGATAGCAATTTTATGTGGGTTCGCTGCCGATTTGACGTCAGATTGGCAGCAAATCTGTATCCGCTCGTTGTACCCCTGTTTTTAAAAGATTTGGGTACGGAGGAAAAGAGAGCAGGTTTTATTTTCTGACGCTGCGTGAGTTCCCCGACACACCGGGGGGGACACATATTTATGTATAAAAGACATCACAAAGTGCATTTTGCATGATAGGTCCCCTTTAATGTATATTGTCTTGTGTCTGACACGTTCTGAGAATGAACGTGCATATATTTACTTGTGTGCGCGAGCGTGACACGCATTTAAGTTAACCACAAGTTTACCTTGACTTTCTAATGCTTCTAATGCCATTTTTGCCGAGGTTTAAGGCATTGGCTACAGACAAACAGTGCCATTTCTCCCACTAGTTCAAGCCATGATACTGTATGTATGTATGTATTGAATATCTGTGTGTATACAGGGGCGCCGTTTACCGACAGGCAAGTGCTTGGACCAGAAGGGGGCCCCCAAATAAGGTAGATTAATCCAATCCAATCCAACTTTATTTATATAGCACTTCTAGTAACTTCCTGACCAAAGTACATGCATAGCGTGCCGAAACGGCTTCTTAATTTCAGTTTCGTTGCTCCGCTCCGGGGGTGTGGGGGGCTTTACTGGCATTGATCCGGACCATTGACCTTGTATAAAATTCACAAGTGGACCACTAACAAAAAAGTTTGAGTACCCCTGGCTACGATCAGAGCCTACGATCATTTCCTGATAACGAAAATACTGACGGGCTGTCAAGAGAGGGGGAGGAAAAGAGAGACTCCGTATATTATTCTTATATTATTACATAGATTCGTTATTCATTTGTTTTAAAGCTCAATAAATAACAAAGAAGACCTTAGACCGGCATTTTTATAATTTTGTCCGGAAGATTTAAACTTTAACGGACATGTTGACCGGCGAAGAAACATTCTAACGGAAACTCTGCTGCACGGTCCCCTCGTCCCTTGGAAGAGGCGGAGAGGTGGGTGTTTATCATCTGCTGGTGGACTACCGGAGAGATTTACAGCAGGAGCAAACGCTTGCCTCGGGGAGGGAGAAAAAGAGCCAGAGCCCTGGCCCCTGCCTCTCTCCCCACCTCTGCTGCTAAATCCACCGCGGAGAGTAAACAGAAGAGCAACCATGGCAACCATGCAATGCTCGTGAAGTCTTCTTCGCTGCTTTTGGTGTATTTTGTGGCAGAAGTATAGCGCCACTTACAGGCCCGGTGAGGGTCGGCTCTAGAACAAATCGAATGGGGGGGCAATCATTTACAAAGGGGGGGCACACACTGCCGTCAACAACCAACACACAAACACCAACGCAACTTCAAAAAACATGCTGTAAAGTCTATTGTCTTTCACACACATTGTAGTGCTATTGTATAGCGCACCTATGACTTGTGCATACATGCACGGTTGTGGCACGACCACCAAAACAGAAACATATAAGGACATAGGCCACCATATAAAAAGGGTGCAAATGTATTTAGTATCCTATCCATGTGAACATGTTTTAGGTGGGTGTGGACCTAACCTCCTCTAGGAGGGTCTGGGGGCATGCTCCCCCGGGAAGATTATTTTAAATATATTGAAGTTAAATGCATCAATCTGGTGCACTTTGAGAGCAACATTAGGAGATCTATGGATAGTCTACATCTCTCAGCATCAATATGAAACAGAACTGTACACAGATTTACTTTTTCTTTATGGATATTTTACTAATCATTCCCCTTTTAAACTGTATTATTGTGTTACTGTCGAGTAGTCCTCACAAATACTTGTTTACATAAATGGTGACCAAACCGTTTGAGACTCACTGAGATAACCTACACTAAAGTTAACTATCTAAACACTGAGAGATTCCTTACCTCACTGAGCTGAGGTTATACGATCCTCTCAGTCTGACAGGAGAGGACTGTCCTCCACCTTGGTGTAGAAACAGCTCTTTATATCCGTTAGCATAGCTAGCTAACCAGATGCTAACATCAACATTCCACGTTACCGCTTGCGCACTCACAAAATGCGCTCGTGCCACACACACACAGAGCCGAGCTTGAATGAAACACAGAGACCCAGAAGTAGGCTACTTGTACTGTACTGTATATCATATTCAGTGGCGGCGCCAGAGTATTTTTATTGGGTAGTCTATGGTAGGGCTAATCCCATACAGTGGTGGGGCTCAAATTAGTATTTGTAGCCTAATGTAATTACATACACGCAGGGCCGCCCCTCCCTACAGGCCAATCACGCAGGCTGCATGGGGCCCCGCCTTGCGCAGGGGGCCCCGCCCAGAGGGCCTCAGCTGCTGTGCGCAGTTCTCCGCTCAGTTCTCCGCGCACCCCCGCGAGAGTGAGAGGTAACAAGGGGAGCACGTGTGTAACCCGACACCGTTGCAATGAATCGACATCTGACCAATCACGGCTTTGATACGGCCACTAGTGCAGGTGAAGAGATGTCGGTGAAAAGACAGTTTCAGTCCGGGGCAAGCAAGAGGGGAAAAAAAACAAAACATGAAGAAACTAGAGCATCACTCGAAGGTGGGTTATTGTATAAGTCAAATTGCCAATTGCCATATTAAAACATCAGCTGCAATTCAGGACATGAAGAAGGCAGTCTCTGCATAGCATACAGGCTAATGGAGTTGCAGTTATTTCCAGCATTCTTTATTTACCATTCATTCAAGTATGTTATGCCTTTTATCTGCTGATGTACAGGAGGAAGAGTGATACACTGTCTGTTTAGTTGGCTTACATAACAGTTAAAGTTTGCAGCCTAAAAAACATGGAGCATTTTTTCCCCTTTTATTCATTTTTATTAGGGGTGCACCGAATGGGAAATTCTTGGCTGAAACCGATACCGAAAATAGGAAACAGTTGGCCGAAAACCGAATGCCGAAAGGCCGAAAATGATTAATAGAAATATATATATATAATGTATACATTTTTTACCAATGTTGTTCAGCTACCTGATTATGGAAATAGACATGATTATGGCAAAACTTAACTTAAATAATAATCACTATTATGGGTCCATAAAACATTTATTCAGCACTTTTGAATGCATACAGTACATTTATATATGTCATGTATGTGTCGCCAACCCTTTTCTAATATGCAAAGACAACAAATGCGTCTATGATGTATTTTCGATCAGACGAGATCTCTCTCCCCCGTCTGTGTGCGAGGGGGCGGGGCAGTTTACACACACGCAGCTGCTACATGCAGCGGAGCACACTGCGGAGATGGTGGAGAGAACGCGCTCCGAGGTGTGGTTAAACTTTACCCGTCTCGATGTGGAGAATACTTGTTACCATAAGTGCAATAAGAGTTTAGCATGTAAGCACGAGCAATTTGTCAAAAACATTTAGCAAAAGTGCACCGCATGCAGACGGAGGAATGTACCGGGTTCGACCGTCTTTCTAGCAGCTCTGTAGCCCCATCCACGAGTAACGTTTCCACGTCAGGTGTTATGTATGCTAGCAGCAACACACGGAGTTAACTACATGATACAAACATGGGTTAATGATTAGAGGTAACTGAGTTATTTAGTTTGTTAAAGTTTCAGCTATTCTGTTTACAGTCTGTCATCAGATTATTTAATACGATTTGTTAAAGGCTCAGGGCAATCTCGATGACAAAGGTCAATGTCCCCCCCCCCCCCCCTGTGAGCCAGCCGCGAGCATGGTCGCCGCGTCTTTATTACGTCATCACAACAACACGTTAGGTTACCAACGTAAACCTGTTCTGACATTCGGTGATATTTTTTCGGCCGAAAGGGCCGTTTTAACCATTTTCGGCCGATAATTTTCGGTGGCCGAATATTCGGTGCATCCCTCATTTTTATGTCTATTTGCACATTTCATGGTGACGCTCAGCCTCTCCCCTTAAGGCAGTGGTTCTCAAAGTGGGGGGCGCAGAGGCATGACAGGGGGGGCGCGTGAGACCAGGAGGAAAAATGGTTATTAAAAAAAAAAAAGATGAAAAAAAAAAAATCATATTTGGAAAAATGATTGATTGAAAATAATATGATACAGTACTATTACGTCTGGCTCTCTGTGTTTCATTAAAGCTCGGCTCTGTGTGTGTGTGGAACGAGCCATTTTGTGTGGTGCGAGAGCGAGAGAGAGAGAGAGCGCACCGGTACCGGAGATCGTTGTTGTTAGCTTCTGGTGCTAGCGAGCTACGCTAACGGACATAACGAGTCTTTTCAACAACAAGGTGGAAGAGAGTCCTCTCCTGTCAGACTGAGAGACTCAGTGAGCTAAAGGACTCTCTCAGTGTTATCTCAGTGGGTCTCAAACGTTTTGGTCACCATTAATGTAAACAATTATTTCCGAGATACACGTTTATATGATCATTATAGTTATAAAAAAATAAGAGAACAAATTAAAAGCAGGTATTTCATACCTGCTTTTAATAGTAAAAAAAGGATAAAGTTTAAAAGGGGAGTGATTTGTAAAATATCCATAAAGAAAAAGTAAATCTGTTTACAGTTCTGTTTCATATGGGT
This sequence comes from Gymnodraco acuticeps, assembly GCF_902827175.1. Classification (NCBI taxonomy): domain Eukaryota; kingdom Metazoa; phylum Chordata; class Actinopteri; order Perciformes; family Bathydraconidae; genus Gymnodraco; species Gymnodraco acuticeps. Next base: position 1,044,635 of record NW_022990042.1, on the reverse strand, counting down.
GTTGAGAGAGGTATCCATAGATCTCTTCATTTTGCTCTCAAAGTGCACCAGATTGATGCTTTTAACTTCAATATTTAAAAATCTTCCCGGGGGAGCTTGCCCCCGGACCCCCCTATGTGAGGTCCACACACCACCTATAAAAATAGCACTTTACCCATGCTTACACCTATATGCCGTGAGCTGATTATCGAGCCTTCATTGTAATAGTCGCGGGTACACTGTGTATTTGCGTGGGGATTGTTGCAGTAGAAAATTCCACTGTAGCGACCGGTACATTAATGGGAAACCCTAAATGTTTGAGCACCCTCTATGAAACGTCAAGCTACCCCACAGCACCCCCAAAAATAAATCTCTGGCGACATACATGCACATTTACCATTTACCTCACTGTATAAAAAAGTAACTGTGTTGATAATAATAATAAACAGGAATTATATTTGCAAAGTAGCCTACTTTGTTTCCAAAAACAACTGTCGGTTGGGGGGGGGGCCTCATCTCACAATGTCGCTTGGGGCCCCAAGTTGGCCAGGGGCGGCCCTGCATACACGCTATATCGCACCCATTGACAGTGAAACGCCACGCGTGAGGCTTTTATTAGCTTTTATTAGTCTCCTTTTATCAGCTAAATTACATCGAGAGCAACAGGTGTGAGTAAACAATACAATAGCCTATTCTGCTGATTCCACGTTGTTACAGCATGCTACGCAGCAGCAGAAACAAGAAAAGTTGGCATATAGAATTGACACGGAGAGGGAGAGAGAGAGAGGGAGAGTGAGGGAGGGAGAGACAGAGAGAGACACAGACACAGGTAAACAGACAGAAACAGACACAGCACACAACAGGTGGCCACTTTTTCAAATGACCCATTATTACAAAATATATTCAAAACTCACTATTGACGTTCTCAAAGCAGCACGATCCGCCGGTTGTTGTGGTTGGAAGCGAAAATGTCAATGACACGCTGGACATCCTTACGGCCCGTCCACACTACAGCGTCTGCAGCGTCTGCAGCGTTAAACTGCCCATTCACTTTGAATGGGGTGACGTCACGTTGCCGCTTTTTTTCGCCGAACTGAATTGTGGGTAGCAGAGCGGTCCGTCTCCGGCGTCTCCGGACATTGTTCAACTTCTGACGCCTGAGACGCCGGAGACGGACCGGGTAGCCAGCGCCAGCCAATCAAATCCCGTTTCGGAAAATCTGACAGATCAAGCCGTAGCCAATCAAACCGCGTCTAAGCTGGGAGAGATATCCCGCCGTTCATTTCTATATTTCAAAAAAAGATGGAGGAGAAACTAATTATCGCCGTAGCAAATCACCCGGTTTTGTATGACCAGACCCTCTTCACCTACCGGGATACAAACCGGAGGAACCAGGCATGGAAGGAGGTGGCAGAGACAGTGGGTGAAACTGGTAGGTTTTCGCCTGTTTGGGGAGTTTATATATATACTGCTCCCATAAAATCCCCGGGGGTTTTTGCTTTCTATGTCGGGGGCGGGAGATACATGTGATTGGTTGTTGGTCGCGATGCTTGAATACAATCCCCAAGCTTCAGACACGCCCAGCTCCAAGCTTTTTTTGAAGCTGTAGTGTGGACGCTCCGTTACGGCCCGTCCACACTACAGCTTAAAAAAAATCTTGGAGCTGGGCGTGTCTGAAGCTCGACCAATCTCCCGCCCCTGACACACAAGCAGCGGTTTGATTGGCTATAGCTTGTACTGGCATATGATTTGATTGGCTGACGCTTCCACCGAAAGCTTCAGAAGCTTCAAAAGTTGAACATTGCTCAACTTTTGCAGCCTGAAACGCCAGGAAAGCTCCGCTCTGCTCTAGCCAATCAAACCGCTGCTTGTGTGTCAGGGGCGGGAGATTCATGTGATTGGTTGTTGGTCGAGCTTCAGACACGCCCAGCTCCAAGCTTTTTTTGAAGCTGTAGTGTGGACGGGCCGTTACTCCTCTGCTTATTGATAGCCAGCAGGCCCAGGTTGCTGTTCCGTGCATCACCACTGCTGTTTCTTAGATCATTATTGATGCGACGGAGACAAGAGAAGCTGCGTTCGCCGCCAGCAGAGGGGAGATGCATATGAGTCTGTGTAAATCCGTAAAGGCATCCTTGTAGGGTCGCATTAAAGCGCCGGTTCGACTTGTTGTACCTCAATGCGAGGGCTTTTAAGAACAAATCTATCCATCCGAAATATACAATTAATCCTAGAAGTTCTGCTGTCTGTCTGCAATTTACTGGGTGCGAGTTTGGGGACTTTTCACTGTGAACGTGATGTAAGTAATGCATGACGCAGCACAGAGCCCTAGAGATCTCTAGGGCTCTGACGCAGCAGACCCAACGTTTCGTTGCTCTGATTGGCTGTAGGTCTATTCAAATTGCATTCGGAGGCATTTTGATCTGACCGCGGCCGAGCTGATATTATAACGCGAGAGAATTTCCACACCTTTAGTGTATAAAACTCCCCCACTACTTAGACTATTCCTTACACCCCTCTAGCATAAGCCCGAATGGTCTCAACCATATTGCGTCAGTAACGTGCACTTCAGGATCAGTTTGTGTGTTGTGGACACGACCGGTAGATTTTAGCAATCCGTGTTTTCAACATGCTTACTTTAACATAATTTTTCATGGTCGGGCTAAGGTAGGGCTAAGCCATTTCTTGGTATGGCTATAGCCTACCCCAGCCATACCCTGGCGCCGCCACTCATCATATTATTTTCGATGGCTTTACTGTATAATCAGTGTAACAGATGAACAGATCGCCACCGGGCTTTCATCTAAACACACAGCCACGTAATGATAACAAAACAAAGGTCGGGGGTCATTGGTCAAGCAACACACCAATCAGAGAGCAGCAGTGAGCACAGCTCAGGCTGTGTTTTATATTTGTATTCTTTATTTATGACGTATTTCACACAAAAAAACCTTTAGTGGAAACGTTTTCACTTATATGATTTTTTTTTTTTAAACGGCAAAGTGGCAAGGCTTGCCACTTTGGGGGGCATGGCCCGCGAATGACCCCCCATGACGCCGACCCTGGGCCCGGGCATATGTACTACAGCGTCTCCAGCAGGTCGAGCGGTCTTGTGTGGACGGACACGTTCCTGGTGCCGAATGCGTGTGGACGGAAGACTTTTTTGATATCGAATTCGGTTTGTTTTCGTTACCGTCTCCGTGTGGCTAGGGTCTAAATCTCTCTGAGTGCTTTGCTTCGCTGGGCTCCTCTCAGCTCATCCTATTAGGGGGGGCTTATAGAGTGAACCTGGGAGAGAGGCATTCTGTGACCTGAGGGCATGGGCGCGGGAAGGGGGGTGCTGAGGGCGCTGCAGCACCCCCTAGCGGCGGGCAGGGGGTGTGGAGCTCCCCTGTCTGAATTATTATTTGACGGTTATTGCTGCTCCCGCTGTGCATAATCTGTGTAATATTAAGCCAATAAATTCCACATTGTTGGCTACAATTCTGTAGCCCCGGACAATTCTACCTCAATAATATAATACATTAACCGTGCTTTATGTGAACCTCATCAAGACACTAGAGAGGACGGCAGAACTGTAATTTCCAGTGTTCAGTGAATGCATCAGAGGCAAGACACCAGACCAATCAGAGAGTTGCATGGAAATAAAAGTGTGCTTGTGTCATTCAAGCTCGGCTCTGTGTGTGTGTGTGTGTGAGAGAGAGAGAGAGAGAGAGAGAGAGAGAGAGAGAGAGAGAGAGAGAGAGAGGAGAGATAGAGAGAGAGAGAGAGAGAGAGAGAGAGAGAGAGAGAGAGAGAGAGAGAGAGAGAGATGCCAGCAGCAGGGACCGTGTTGTTAGCATCTGATTAGCTAGCTGCACTAACGGACACAAGGAGCTGTTTGTTCCACAACAAGCTGGAGGAGAGGACTCTCCTCTCAGACTGAGAGACTCAGGTGAGCTAAAGGACTCTCTGAGTGTTTAGATAGTTAACTTTAGTCTAAGTTATCTCAGTGGGTCTCAAACGGTTTGGTCACAAATTATTCAAAAGATTATTTCCGCGGCACACCTTCATATGATCATTATAGTTATAAAAAAAATAAGAGAATAAAGGAAAAACAGTTATGAAATACTATATGGCAGTAAAACAAGAATACAGTTTGAAAGGGGAGTGATTTGTAAAATATCCATAAAGAAAAAGAACATCTGCTTACAGTTGTGTTTCATCTGGGTGTTGAGAAATGTATCCATAGATCTCTTAATGTTGCTCTCAAAGTGCACCAGATTGATGCGTTTAACTTCAATATTTAAAAAAAATCTTCCCTGGGGAGCATCCCCCCGGACCCCCCTAGAGGAGGTGAGGTCCGCTCCCCACTTGTAAAAAATAGCACTTTACCCCTGCCTATAATTATCGAGCCTTCATTGTAACAGTCGCGGGTGTACTGTGTGTTTGCGTGTGGGGAGTGCTTTTGTGCGTGCTCTATAGTGCCCGTAATAGTGTTCACTGGAGTCCAGCACCTCAGCACCCCCACTCAAAATACCTTCCCGCGCCTCTGCCTGAGGGTAATAGGCAAGGTTGAGATACCACATCTGAAAATCTCTCTATTCCCCATGGAGCTGAACTTTTTTTTCCAGCCTCAAATGCAGACAGAATGTAGATGACTTTTGCTCCCGAGCTCCAGGCTATTAAACCCTGCACAGCAGGTATAACTCCCTGCTGACTCTAATATTGAGAGAGCAGAGGAGGAGATCTGAAGCTTTAGACTGAGGAATAGACAAATGCATATCACTCAATATCATTTAGTCCAATTTAGAAGAATGCTTCTGTTTCTTCTGACCAAACAGTCTCCTTTCCTACTGTGTTGTCTGAGTTCACTGAGTGCAGTGATGAAGTATTTTTGTAGGCCGACCCAGAAGTTAGCATTGCAAGCGCTGCCTCGACAAAAAACAATGTAATTTCCCCATCGTTTTCCCTTATATATTGCAAATAAGCTCTGTGGCCAACACACGTTTATGATACTTAACATGTTTTGTTCAGCAGGATGATCTCCACCTATCAACAATACTTTATGATTTTGAAAGGTAAATGCAATCGGCAAAAGCACAAAAAAAAAATGTGAGTCAACAGGCATGACTGATTTGTGTCTGCGTGATGAAATGTAGAACTTAGTTTAGTCATTTTACTAACACATAAGCTTCAAAAATTCACATGTGGAGTATTTACTGACATATTTCATTTCGTAAACGAAAACGTAAAAAACTCATAAGCTTGTGTTAACCACAGACCTTATTTCAGGCTTCTAACCACAAACACACTGTAAAAACCATTGACATCGAGACGCGGGAGACTTAGAGTTGAGCATTATCAGGGGCACGTGGCTTCAAGGTGGGTTGCCGTCTCTTGTCTCTAGCTGCTCGATGTCTGCTATGCTGCAAGAGGCTCGGTCCGTCTGAACTTCAGTCGATAGCAGTGACGCCTCCAGCTGTGACAAGCTCCTATGGCTCTACACATTACACCACTCGGGATAGAACATATTAAGACAATACAGAATGATGTCACAATCAGTCTCTAGCCTACCGCATAGACAAACAGTTTGCTATGCATTTTTACTAAATGAACGGACAACGGTTTCCTCCGCTAGCTTGCAAAGTGAATGTAGCTACAGCTACTACCATCTGAAAGTGAAAATGAGGCCTTAGTTATGCCCTTGATTATAGTATATGTATAGTGCGTCATCTGAATCAAACCCTTTTACAAACTAAGATGATAACACAACAGCCACAAAACATTGTGCTATAAAATATTTCACCTAAATGATGGTTGTTTTCTGTCCTCACTACAATCAATGTTTCTTTTCTTTATCTCTGAAACCAACATGGCCACTGACAAAATAAGGAAGGATGTCCCATAGAGCAGGGGTTGGGGGGGGCAACAGCGGTAATTCAAGTTTAAAAGTCTCAAAAAAGCTACAACTACTGTAACAAACTGGATGAATGTGAAGTATGTTGTTAAAGGAGGATAAAAGCGTAATTAAGGAGCACTATTGGAGTGACTTTGATGGTTATTGGACTCAGGATTCATTCATTTGGATTCCCGCTGTATGAAGAAATGAAAGGACGGCGCAAGTGGAAACAATTCACAAAGGGATTAAACTGTTTAAAACAAATGCTCAAAGTAAGCCGGATTTTGCCGATGTGTTTATGTGGATTCAAAAGTCGTAAATAATCTACAAAATGGAGGAGACCGATCTGATCGGAGCAGCTGTGACAAATAATCCATTTGGAACCAGCATGGACAATGACTATGTTTTAAAAATGCGCTTATCCAGAAAAGCCTGGTTTGGACACTTTATGGGCAGAAGAAACATTTCTATAGAAAGAATTATACATTTCTGTCTTTTTATGCCTTTAATAGCTACTAACTTGAATTTTTATTAAAATTAATTAATCAATTATTTTGTATATGTTATTGTAATGTAGAGACAAGGCTTTTAGTGACAATCATGTATTGCCTTGCAATTATATGTAAAAAAAAAAAAAATGTAAAAAGAAAAATGTCTAAATATTATATTTGGCCTCAAATCATCTGAGGCCTGGCGCCCCCCCTGCGATCTATGGCGCCCCCCCAAGGGGGGAGCGCCCCCCAGGTTGGGAACCACTGCCATAGAGTAACCTCTACTGTCATTAAGAGACAAATGTAGTGCTGACATATTTCAAAATGGTTCACAGCAGGAGAGACAGGAGAAGTGTCATCTCTGATTCTTAAATCCTATGGTAGGTGTGTCTCCTGCACAGTAGGTTCTGTTCTTAGATACTCAGAGACTCAGCATCAGGGACTCTGAGCCGCCTGACATTTATCAATGTTCCAGTCAGTCCATTGCTCACACTTTTTTGCTGCAAAGGGTAGAAAAAAAGGGAAATGTTCACGATAACCATCGGATGGAGAGAATTGAAGGAAGAAGATCTAGAAGAAAGAACCGATGAACTGAATGAACAGATGGATTAAGGATTATTTATTCTACGCAGAGATACTGTCAGATCACAATATGTGTCTTAAAGGGTATTCTACAGAAATCCAGAGGAATAAGTAGCCTTGTACAAATGGCATTCGTATTTCATGTCATTCGTTTTGAGGTCAAGCAAAGCTTCAAAGACAAATGGAAATGTAATCTGAGAAGCAATTAATCTGTGCTGGTTGAGTAGATTTCTAAGTGGGACATTGTAACAGGCAGAGAGGCGGAAGCATCAGATCCAATAGAGCACACTTTTAAATTAGTTATTTAATGTGCAATGAGTGGCAATAAGCTGGATACAGTAATAGCTGCCCACTGCTCCTCACATTAGGATGGCTTAAATAAAGAGACTCTTTGACTGTGAGCAGCGCTGCGTGCATGTGTGAGATTTCTTTGGATTCTTCCATTTCCACTTCCAATATAATGAGTATCAGAACAGAAAATACAATGTTTGTCATGATACTCTACTCAAAATATATCCAAATGCATTCCTGTGTCAATGCTTTAGTGTTAAATCAAAAAGTTACAAAATAAATTAAATATAGATATGTTTTGCTGCTCTATCTTCAAACTGTGCTTCATCTATCGTAGTATTACACCCACAGAGTTTTCTTTTGAAGATTACAACACTTTTTTGCAATCTAGCAAAGTAATTAATTATGATTGGTATCCAGTATTTGAAATATACACATACAGGCTATTAGTTAACCTTAATGTCTCACACATGCAGTAAAAAACAGAGCATTATTAGCATCAGTTTGGACTTTGTTTGTACACCTGATCAAAAGCAGTCCAACATTCCACCAAGTTCACCAGCGAGTTTCTAACTGTGAGCCTTTTCACTGAAACAGCTGCTGCCTGAAACTAGGTTCACAAAGGAAAGCGGATCAAAACAGTGAAGTAATAATGAGTTGAAGTACGCAGGGGTAACTGCTGGTTTGGTGACAACTCTCTGTTGCTTTGTTACTATCAACAACCCCTTTTCCATTACACGTATTGAGCCATTGTTAACAACACTATTGATTATAACTTCTTCAACTTACTTTGTAGAGAAAAAAGGGTTATTGTGATGCAATGTATTATTTTATTTGTTTATAGAAAAGTTTTAACTTAGAAGGAGTTAAGAAATGGACTGGTGTGAAATATTCCCTTAGGCCTTTTTTATTTTAGATTGAAAACATGAAAGGTTGAAGTATATGAAAATATACTGGTGGATTAATTATGCATGGGAAGCCGTCCTTTTCTAAGCATTAATTTCCCATAACATACATTTGTCCAGATGATGCTATAGGTATAGTAGTCATTGGTCCTGTATCCACCCGTTAGTGTTTAGACATGACCTTAAGGACACGTACAGTGGCAGATGGATGGATGGATGGAATAGTAGCTTAAGGGACACATAAAGATATTTTTTAAAAACATGTAGCAACAGTTTGCTGTTGCCGTGAACTTACCAACCTCTGCAGCCATCACAGTGATGTTATGCCACGCGGTCTCCTCCCGGTCCAGAACCTGAGAAGTCCTGATGATGCCGCTGTTCACCCCGATATTGAAATACAAAGGTCTTTCCTCTTCATTTTCTATGAAGTACCTGCAATACAAAATGACATAAAGAGGAAACAAATCCATAAAAAACATTTGAATATTTTAAATGTTCCTTTCAGAGAGTATTCTGATACAATATACAATGGCCAATGCTGATAAATGTGAATTTTTAGAGCACACTAAGTAAACCAGACCAATGTATTGATGGTGGTTTGAAGTAGTGTATTTTTGAAGTGCAATGCACAAACTAGAAATGTACTTTCCCTAACAAAAGGTTTGACAATACAACAATATATTATAACAAAACACATGTATTATCATACATATACCCTTCACTATATTTGTAAGCCTTTGAAACTACCTGAGAATACTATGAAAGGTTACATTCAATATGTACTGTTATATAGTTGCACCATTTTTTGTTCACTATAGTGATTTTCAAAGAAACTGTCAGAAAATGTATCAAAGAACTATAGAAAGCAAGACATGGAAATCAACAGAAACCTTGATTCCCTCCAGCATATTTTCAGAAGTAAATTCTCAGCTTAGAAAATAATTAGTGTCTGATTTGTTTTTATCAACTCATTAAAAATGGCAGATTGTTCTTCTTCATTGAAAGACTTTGAAAAAGGGCCAACTGTGGAAATCAAAAAGCATACAGGCAGAAAGATCCATTAATTAACTTTATACTTCAACCCTTAAATTAGCAAGTAATCTGTTTCAATGTTGTTACTGCCTGATAGAAATGAATGGATGGATGGATGGATGAATGGATGAATGGCGTGTGACTGGATTGATGAAAAGATAGGAGGGCAGATGTTGTATGGACGAATCAATGAATGGATGTTGGATGGATGGAGTGTGGCTGGGGGGATAAATGGGGGATTGATGGATATATGATGGATAGATGGCTGGATGAATCGATGGCTGTTGAATGGATGGATGGATAGATTGGGATGGATGGATGTTGGATGGATGGATGGATGGATGTTGGATGGATGGATTGGGATGGATGGATGTTGGATGGATGGAGTGTGGCTGGGGGGATAAATGGGGGATTGATGGCTATATGATGGATAGATGGCTGGATGAATCGATGGCTGTTGAATGGATGGATGACACGATGGATGGATGGATGTTGGATGGATGGATTGGGATGGATGGATTGGGATGGATGGATGTTGGATGGATGGATTGGGATGGATGGATGTTGGATGAACAAATCGATGAATGGATGGATGGATTGAGTGGGACAGGGTTGATACATGGGAAATGGATAGATGTTGGATGGATCGATGGGTGGATCGATGGATGAGTTGATGGATAGATGGATGGTCGATGGATGGAGGGTTGATCCAGTGGCTCATCTGGATAGACATTTTGCAAAGCAGTTGAATTCCTCAGTGGATCTGCCAGTTGTCCTGTAGTAAACAACTACACACACACACAGAACATCATTTCCTTTACCGGATAGCGCTGTTGGTGCTATCTGGGTCCACAGCGGTTACAGTGCCAACCTGGGTGCCGACAGCTGAGTTTTCATACGTGTCCATGATGTAGTAGTCCATGGAGAAGACAGGAGGCTCATCCACGTCACCCACAATGACTCGCAGCGTGGTGGAATCCTTAAATGGCCCCAGGTGGGAGAAACGGGCATCTGGATGAGTGTTGGAACCTTCGATGTTGAGTGTGTGAACTTTTCTCTTCTCATAGTTCAAAGGCTGGGGAGGAGACAGAAAGCACAATAAGCTGCATTTCAACGATGATCACCTTAATCCTGACAATGTCATATACTGTTAATGTCATAATAGTTATCCTAGAGTAATGTGACCCACCCCTTTACTCAGGTGAAGTAAATGGGAAGCTAAAATAATTCTTACAACACATGTTGCATTCATACAGGGCCTGCCAGGAAACATTAGAGGAAACGTTGACATCTGTTGAAAGGTTAAATAAACCGAGTTGATTGACTAATAAACAGTAGAAAGACCTTTGGTCGTCAGACAAATTGGGGTGGGGGTTTAGTGTGATAGTCAAAGTGAAATGAGATTCAGTCGCTCTGTTAGGAATGTGACACAATGACTGGGAATCAAATGCTAACAATTTGACACAAAAGTACAAAAACAAAAGTATTTTTTACTATATATAGGAAAAAAAAGAAAAGAAAATCGCTCTTGGCAAAGGCCAACAACACAAGACTATGTAAACGTGACTTTTGGTCCAAACAAAATAGAACGTGCCTCGAAAAAACGCGAAAAAAGACGAATGGAAGACGACGAACTGGTGCAGGAATAAGACAGACCAGGACTATTTATAGGGTGTTAACTGGACACAAGTGGCAACAATCAAGGGTGTGGCAGACAGTCACACTGGCGAGAAAACACTTAATGGCATGGAGTCAAGGGCTCTGAAACGATAAGGAAAAGACTCCTTTTAAATTAACCATTGAATCTGTAAAGAGTGGCTATGAGATATTGTAGATCATCCACCATCAGGGTCGTTGTATCCTCAGACAAGACACTGAACCTTAAATCATTCTTGAAGGAGTGGCACGCACCTTGCAGGGTAGATAGCTGTCATCAGGATGTGAGTGTTTGTGTGTGGGTATGTGTGTGTGTGTGTGTGTGTGTGTGTGTGTGTGTGTGTGTGTGTGGGTATGTGTGTGTGTATGTGTGTGTGTCTGTGTGAGTGTAAATGGGAGATTTAGAGGCAATTTACAGTTCATAGTCTTTGTGTTCATATAGAGTGGTGCAGGAATGAGTCCTTAAACCAGGAAATGAGTTAGCATTTTACCTCAACATTTTTTTGAATGTGTTTGAAGGCCTGAAATACGGTCTGTGGTTAATACAAGCTGAAGAGACTTTCATGTTTTGTTCTACGACATAAAATACGTCAGCACCATTCTATTGGAGTACTACATGTTGTTGTAGTGCATTTTCCATTGACATTTCCAGATGGCTACCCTACAATAACACTATCTCAGCAATAAATGCCTCAGAACACCAATTGATTGTTCATAACAAAAAGGTTGGACACCCCCAGAATACAATGTGTTACAAAATGCTGACAAAAGACAACTTCAAACTGTGGGGGAACAAAGAGCAATAATTATGGACCCCCCTTGTGTAGAGAGCTTTCCTCTGTTCTCGTGTTTCTAAGTGGCTGTAAATGAGAAAAAATGAAAAATGAAAAACACTTTTAACTCTGACCCCAGTAGTGCTCTCTCCTGCTGAGCACAGGCTTCCCTGCTGTAGATCAAAGGCTGCAGCTTGGCTAAAGCTAGGAGTACTGGCCATGCATGCTGGACTTTTTTTAAGGATTATTTGTGCTTGGCTTTTCTGCCTTATTCTGATATATAGATAAAATGACAAGGGTAAGAGAAAGTGGGTGACAAAGGGCCAGGGTCTGATTTGAATCCACGGCTGTAGCAGCAAGGACTCAGTCTTAATGATACACTCTATACCTGGTGAGCTAACAGGGAGCTCTTTTTCCTGAACAGTTCATTATGCAGGTTTCAAAAGATTAAGAAAAAACTTTGAACTGTGAAGGGAATATCATTTTGTGCCGCTTTGCGCCTGATAAAGCTGGTGCTGGTGCCTCTAATGAAAGGGTTCTCAAAATGTCTCTGGGAGACAGCCTGGAACTGAGAAATATAAACCTTGACAGAGAGATACAGCTTCTTTTCTCACTATTATTCAATCAAGAGAGGCAGAATAAAACTAAAACTCCTGATAGTAGTAAAGTTTATTTTGTTATATGAAATGTTGCTATGTGGAGCGCAGGACCTGTGAAAGTGGCGCATGAAGTCAAAAAATGGAACTTCCCAAAATAAAATGACCTGCACCTTGCAATGATCTGCCAACGTTAAGGGCCATAAAGCAAGCACACAAGGATATCAATCTGAATTCTGTTATCAGTGCATTTTATAACTCTTAGGACCTAATGGGGGGAAGAATATGGGAAGGTGAAGTATCTTAATAAATCTGGTGATTTACCAAAATCTCTCTCCCAGTGTACGTGTTTTTGTGACTTAAACACCTGAGAGGACCCAATGATGTTTGTGTATTACATAAATCATGCTGTTAAATAATAGTTCCGTGCAAAAGGTTACATCATATGTAAATGTTTTACTGTAAACAGTATGTAATTAATTATTATTATTATTATTATCATTATTGTAGGTTTTCAGGAACTGTTGCAAAAACCAAGCAGCTCGAAAAGAGGTTCCCAAAAAAATGAATTTGATTTCATTTTTATTATTTAGTTGTCCAAGAGATGTAGATTCTAAAACCATGGCTAGGAAAAGTCATGTCAGTTCCTATTTCTGCCAGAGAGAGGGGAGTTGGTCCTAAAGCTTGCCGCTGTATTCAAACCCTCCACCTGAAAGAAGGAGCCACATTCAGCTGAGAGTGAGACTACAGATGGAGTGTGTAGGGGTCGCTATGCAATCAAGTCTGATGCAACCAAACATTTCAAGACATAGGGTTCCATTCTGAAATACCTTGAAAAATACACATTTGAGTCTTTGAAGGACATCAATGATAAATTGAAGAACCGGTCAAACTTGGCTGCCATTGTAAACTAATCAATTAAAGGGGACCTATCATGCAAAATGCACTTTGTGATGTCTTTTATACATGAATATGTGTCCCCGGTGTGTCAGGGAACTCACAAAGTGTCAGAAAACAAAACCCTCTCTCTTTTCCTCCGTACCCAAATCTAAAAAAAAAAACTAAAAAAAAACGGGGGTGCTAACAAGCAGCTAACAAGCAGATCCAGAATTTTCGCTCCTATTACGCCATTGGCGACATCCGGCACACGTGACACGTCTCAACCTATCATCTCTGTATACACTTAGAGTAAAGTTGTTATATATAATACATATAATGGCACTGTTCTAGCGGTAAACACTTAAGAAAGAACATGTCAATGTGATGACATGTCATGCTATGTGCTGTATCAGAAACAATGCGCGGTGTGTTTCGGGAGTAATATGCTCTGTGTTTACATTAGCAAGCATGCTAACACTCAGAGCTAACGCTGTAGGCTACTGGAGAGAATATGTGTAACGTAATGCCCTTGTGGCAGGCCCGGTTCCAGAACAAAATGACTCAGGGTGCATCTGAGATTAGAGAGGGTGCAGGGGTAAAGTGCTATTTTTATAAGTGGGGAGTGGACCTAACACCCTCTAGGGGGGTCCTCACCTCCTCTAGGAGGGTCCTCACCTCCTCTAGGGGGTCCGGGGGCATGCTCCCCCGGGAAGATTTTTTTTTAAATATTGAAGTTAAAAGCATCAATCTGGTGCACTTTGAGAGCAACATTAATGGCGCCTTTCCACTGCAGGCCTCGCTCGGCCTCGCTCGGTTTGGTTAGGCCTTATTAGGCCCGGCTCACTTTAATGCTGCGCTTCCATTACAGTTTAGGAACTGGGGCAGTTACTATGGTAACGCAGTGTAGGCGGAGCTGTGACGTCATCTTCAATGAGAGCCCCAGAAAAACAACACAGCCGTTAGCTCTTAGCACTCAGAGCTCACAGCTCCTCATATCTGTTCAGAAACTAGACAAAAGTTAAACAAGTACAAACCACAGACTGCCTGTGTCATGGCGAATACAGTCGCTGGTTTATTTATGTCTGTATAGGCCATTGTTGTGAGTGTGGACGGTCGGAGCATATATAACGTTAGCTTAGCCAAGCTACATTTAGAAAACACGCATTTTAAAAGGGTTTTTCGCCTGCCGTCTGTCTGTAGACTTGTCAAAGCATTAATTCATGGTTTTTACTAACCGGTATCAGTATGTTGTTACTTCGGCATCATTTTGAAACGTGTATTACCATTAAATCACGGTCAAATATGTTCATCTTGTTGTAGTTGTAGTCCCCTTGCCAGCGATTCTCTCTCTAGTTCAGCATACTCAGCCCGACTCAGCCTGGTTGTTCCTGGCCCTAGAACCACGATTTAGGCCAAGTGGAAACGCAACCAAAAACGGGCCCCGCACGGCTCGGCACGCTTAAAGCGAGCTACCCGCTGCAGTGGAAACGCGCCATAAGAGATCTATGGATCTATGTGCTCTTTGCTTGATTCATGCCTTCCCAGTCCCTTATCACGTAGCCTATAAGAGCATGGCGCCAGTTGTTGTAGCCAGCTGTGGTGAAGGCATCTGACTTACTTGAACCGAAATGTCTACATGCATAGCAGAAGAGGGCATCTTTTTGACATGAATATTCCAGCCAATCTCTGTTTTGAAATGAGCGCCTTACCCCACTGTACAGGCGAGTTGGGTGCTCCTTTAAATATACCTGGGCAGGCTCTGTTTTGCCGAGGTCTTCTGGCACTTGCGGGCCGCTGAGGGGTGGCGGCGTTTGGGGCAACGAAGACGGCTGCGGCTGCTCCGCCTCCGTGGGCGAGGCGGGCAAAGCCGGCGAGTCGGGCGTTAGTGTCCACGACAGTGGCCGCGGGTAACGTAATGTCCTCATGATCTGAACTGTTATTACCTGCAGTAGATGCAGTGTTACTGCTGGCTATAAGGGCTGGTTGTTTTAACCATTTTCTGATGTCCATCATTGACTGCTGTGTAAGCACCTTGCAGATGACGAACGCGCAGCGGCACAGGTCAAACACCTGACATATTAACGTTACTTACCGTTTAAATTGACCAAATAAATGCAGCAGACAATGTTATTTAACCACAATTACAATTTATTTAATTTCAACTAAATTCTTCTTCTTATTATTATTACTACTATTATTATTATTATATATGTAATATCTTTCACTTTTTTTTTTTTTACTTTTCAAATGAGGGTGCATAACGACTCAACTGAGGGTGCAATGCACCCTTATGCACCCCCGTAGAACCGGGCCTGCCTTGTGGTAAACCCTGCGAGAGAGAGAAAGGTTTGAGCTCAGAAATAATGGTTGAAGTGGTTGGGAACATAATATTGCATTTCATCACGGCAGCGTTTTGCTGAGTTTCTCCTGGTAGAAAACTCTCTTAGTTGAGGAAAGCGGCGTGAATCTACAAAGGGGCGTGGCTAGCAGCAGCCATTCCATTTAAAGCAGAATCAGCCTTTTTGGAACAGGGCTGGGATAGAGGGGTATGAGCAGTATGAGGCATGGTTACCAACCTACGAATCTTCGGGGACAGAGCCTTCAGTGTGGCAGCCCCCACCCTCTGGAACGCTCTCCCTGCTGAGATCCGCAACATCCCCACGCTTGACGCCTTCAAAAGGGCCCTCAAGTCCTATCTGTTTGCTAAGGCCTTTGGCCCCAAATCTATTTGTTGTTTTGTCTGTCTGACTGTTTGTCTGACTGCCTTTTGTTATGTTTGTTTCTACTCCTGTTCTTCTCTGTAAAGCGACCTTGGGTCTCATGAAAGGCGCTATATAAATCCAAGCTATTATTATTATTATTATTACAATGGGTGATTTTTGGTATTTTAAGCAAAACACTTCACAGACATGTTTTGTATAGGTATAATAATAATAATAATACATTTTATTTCTATAGCGCTTTTCTTGAACCCAAAGACGCTTAAATGGCGTATGGCCCTACAATATATTTTTCAAATATAGCATAATAGGTCCACTTTAAGCAAAATCCAGAGAACAAAGCTTAAACCTGCACCTTCCCCCAGAAGTGTTCCTCACAGACGCACTTGGAACTGATCCGTCTCGTACCTGCTTCAGGGAAACGATGCCCTCCCTGCGCTCAGCGTCAGTGGTGATGGTGAAGATGGCCGCTGCATCAGCATTAGTTATTCTGTAGGTCATCTCAGCGTTCTGCCCCTCATCTTGATCGCTGGCTCTGATCCGACCCACTGCCTTCCCTACCGGAGCCAGCTCTGGAACATACAGCTGGTAGCTTCCTGCAACAGCAACACCATGTTTATTTATATTCTGCTCATTAAACCCCAGTAAGCACATGATCACATCATGGAAACCTGATGAAGATGCTCCATGTTCTCTCCTTGGTTTTCTATGTGGAAATGTTGTGTGTGCTCACCATGTCTACGTATTACATTTTCTTTGGAAATGGGATACACATATCAGATGTGTGATGGTGTATGACTGGGTTTCTTTTTCCTTTTGTCAGAGCCCCGACATTTTGTTTGGCTACTATTTCTATATAATGGGAAAACATCACATCCCTTGACATGTTCACTACTTCATTGGCATAATACTGTATTCATGCTGGCCTAAATTGTAAAACATGATATGTGTGTATTTATAGTCACAAAAAGAGTCACATGGGAAGTGTGCCATTTAAAAAAAGTTTAAACTCCAACAGCAGGACTCAACATAATGTCTTTCAGCAGAAGATGAAATCGAAGAACAATTAACAGAAATAAATGACTCTTGAGGATTAGAAGCCTTTAAGTATGTAAACAGCTAGCCAAGGGGAAATATTAAAGCGAAGATATTAGTGTAGCCAGCTGTCGAGATAAGTTAAACCAGAAAAGAGATGATCCTAACCAGAAAATAACTTGTCAGAGCTTCATTCTGTAATAATACATTTACAAGCTCAATACATTTATTAAATATAAGGCAGATTTTCCTGGATTAATGATGACTACTCTGACTCTCAGTCTGACAATGTTTCTGTTTCATGATGAAATCTGAAAGTATGTGATCGGAGTCACTTACTCTGCAGGAACTTTGGAGGGTTGTCATTGACGTCCGTGAGGTTGACGTTGACTGTAGTAGATCCAGACAGTCCTCCAACCGAGCCCGCCATGTCTTTGGCCTGGACCACCACCGCATACTGAACACTGGACTCACGGTCCATGTTGGAGATGGCTGTTCGGATGATTCCTGAGGCAGAGACAAGACAAATAAATCAGTGTTTAAGCAACTTCAGTTAGTTTTATTTTGTTATTACACAGCTCAGTTGAATACTTGATTCTGATTGGTCAATTTGAACATTCCAGAAGTATACTATAGACTGCTGTGAAGAAAAGTAGATTGTTGCCTATCATGGGACTAAAGTATAGTCATATCAATCCGCAGAAAGAAGTCCGGTCAATATAATTTCCGCTGTGGACAACAAACATTCTTGTTTTACATCAGAAAACAACATGGAATACCCTTTTCATTTTATATTTGTGAAGAGCACAGCAGTTTGGATTCATGATGGCTTAACTGTTACCAGCAAAGAAAATAAATACGGGCAAATAGAAGGAAAGAGGTTAAAAGACTCGACGTAGGAGAAATCAACAAAGAGAAGACCGACAGGAAGTGAACACTAAAGGGAACAGTAAAAGAAGAAAGACAGGAAGTAAGGCAAGGCAAGTTGATATAGCACCTTTCAACACAAGGCAATTTAAAGTGCATTACAAAAATGAAAGACATTAAGAAAATGGCATTTAAAAACAGTCATTAAAAAGCAAAGATAATAAAATAAACATTAAAAGAAAAAATACATGGTAGTAGTAAACACTAACAGGAACAGCACAAGAGGACAGACGGGAAGTAAACACTAAAGGGAACAGCAGAAGAAGACAGACAGGAAGTGAACACTAAAAGGAACAGAAGAAGAAGACTGAAAGGAAGTCAACTGTGGTCGTTTCTCAATGTCGAGTACACATGCTGCAGAGCCACTATTTCAAGTATATACTATGTCATCGAGTGGCGCCGAATGCTGGGCATTTAACATGCATTTAAACAGTCCTTCTGCGCCACTCGATGACGTAATATATTTGAAATAGTGGCTCTGCAGCAGGTTTACTCGGCATTGAGAAACGACCACTACAGGAACAGCAGAAGAAGACAGACAGGAAGTAACCCTAACGGAGCGTCCACACAGCAGCGTGCGTTGACGCTTGGCGGTGGGCGTGTCTGAAGCTTGGGGATTTTTTGCGAGCAACGCGACCAACAACCAATCCCATGAATCGCCCGCCCCCGACATACAAAGCAATAGCAATGTTAAGACGAAGTAAACTGGATATAAAATCCCCAAACAGGCGAAAACCTACCAGTTCCACCCACTGTCTCTGCCACCTCCCTCCATGCCTCGCTCCTCCGGTTTGTATCCCGGTAGATGAACAGAGACTGATCATACAGCACCGGGTGATTCACTACCGCTATAATGAATTTTCCCTCCATTTTTTTGAATATGAGGAAATGACCTGCGTAGTCTCTCCCAGCATACACGCGGTTTGATTGGCTAGCGCTTGTACTGGCAGATTTGCATAAACGGGACTTCATTGGCTGACGCCTCCGTCGAGGCATCAAAAGTTGAACATTGCTCAACTTTTGAAGCGAGCAACGCCAGCAACGCTCCACGTTGCTTCCCAAAATGCAGTTCGGCCAAAAGTGACGTCACCCCATTCAAAATGAATGGGCAGAAGCGTTGGAAGCTTCAACGCACGCCGCTGTGTGGACGGGCCGTCAGGGGAACACGGCATGGGCTCTGTCATTGAGTTACTTTTCTTCAGGACACAAAATAATTTGCCTCGCTGAGGGTCTAACCGTGCTTAAAAGCTGGATCTTTTGGAAACATTTGTCAGGACTGGTGCACAATGTGGTATTTTAGGGTTCCTGTGTGGGGAAAAAGCTCTCTAGCGCCCCCTACAAAGTTGCTAAAAGGTAGCCCATTGGTGTACATCAGCACCGAGTGTAGTCTATTCACCTAAACTGGTACACACACACACACACACACACACACACACACACACACACACACACACACACACACACACACACACACACACACACACACACACACACACACACACACACACACACACACACGCGCACACACACACACACACACCCACACACACACACACACACACACCATGTATACATCACTTCAGGGGACATTACATTGACTTACATGCATTTCCTGGAGACTTATCCTAACCTTAACCATAACCAACACATGCCTAACCCTAACCCTTAACCTTACCCTAACCCTAATCCTAACCAAGTCTTCACCCTTAAATTAATGATTCCCCTCATGGGGACCTCCATTTTGTCCCCATAAGGGAGGCGAGTCCCCACACGTGACTATGTAAACAGATTTAGGTCCCCACAAGTATAGTAATGCTAGGCCACACACACACACGCACACACACACACACACACACACACACACACACACACACACACACACACACACACACACACACACACACACACACACACACACACACACACACACACACACACACACACACACACACACACAGGAGTGTTTAGCCTGGAGGCTCTCCGCTGCACTACTCGCTTCAGAGGCTAACAAAGCGCACAGCCATCTGGCCTTATCGGCCCATGTTGACGGAGCAGAGCAGGGAGCAGGACACACAGCACACTGTGCACCTGTATCACAGAGAGGACAGGATAAAAGCAAAGGATTTCCAAATGAATGGAAGGAAGTGGCGTGAGAGAAGGGAGTGGAGGAATTCTGCGTCTCTGGGATGGAGGCATGGATTCATTGACATCATTCAGGACCGAAACTAGTTTCCACTTAGTTTCAGACTAAATGCCAAAACCAATATTTCTGTGCCACTGTGAATTGGACTCAAAGGGATGTATTACATTACATTATTATCGGTTTAGTTGAATACTGAACTCTAATTGGTCAATTTGGACATTTATGTTTCTCGCTAACAGACCGTTGCTAAGGATAATGTGCAGTAAGCCGGTCATCACAGAGAAAGAAACCCTGGCAGGCTTTAGGTTCAATCACCCTGCAGGGGTCAGAGAAAGGAGCTAAATGGAGACAGACCCTCACAGCTTCAGGGCCGGTGCTTTTTATCCAAATGATGATAACTCTTTAGTGGGCTACATCCTATAACAATGCATGAAATGACTAAAACACTGAATGCATAAAAAAGACATGCAGACCTCCAGCATCTTATCGTAGTTAAGTGTGCACGCTAAGCTGTGTTACGGCAGTTTCACATTTTAATATATCTGTAAATATAATTACAAAAAACAAAAACATAACTTTAGCATAGTCAAACTTGATCAATATATATAAAAAAGGGTGGTGGTTATAAATGTTGTAAATGTATTATCTTTTCAATTTACACACGAGAGGGATCCCTCCTCTGTTGCTCTCCCTGAGGTTTCTCCCATTTTTCCCTTTAAACTGTGGGTTTTCTCTGGAAGTTTATCCTTGTACGATGTGAGGGTCTAAGGACAGAGGGTGTCGTATTGTCCTACTGATATTCTGAAAAGTCCACTGAGACAAATGTAACATTTGTGATATTGGGCTATATAAATAAACATTGATTGATTGATTGATTGATTGATGGTTACAACCTCATGGAAATGCATGCTGCAGTCTACTCACCGCATGTGAGCTATAAGGGGGGATGAAGGATGGTGTTTCACAGCACACTGAGCAGTTTGATCCTCCATACAGTACATGATGCAGCTGAGCTCATTCAACCATATGCCACTCAGGGGACAGGACATACATTTTCATGTACATGGTTTCTGCACATGATCCAGCTTCAATCACACTGTCACTGTCACATGAACTCCTGTCACATGCAGTTGTGGATTTGTAATAATGAGTGAATTGCTGACATAAATAAATGTCTACTGGCAAGCTCAACCATTGATTGATATACAAGTGATATAACTTGTGGCTACTTTTTTAGTAGAAGTCATTAACATAAATGTCCTTATTAATTGGTTACAGTTTATGTCATCTTTCAAATAAATAATGAATGTTTAATTCTCCGTAGATAGATTTCTGGCCAATAGGGGCAGAAGAACTCCAAAACAAGCTGACACACATACAGGCCTTATATGTTGCATCAACAGAGAAACTTTGGAATTCAGAAGGACGTTTTGTTTGAGTCTAAATCTTCACTGAAGACACACTTCTTCTCTCTGGCCTTCTAGTCAGAGCTGAGCATGAGCCGAGGCGGTGCCATTCACGTTCGCCATTCACGTTCGCCATTCCAGCGGGACGGATGGCTCCGTTTGCCGTTGTCGGGCACTTCCGGCTCCGGCGTCCATGGAAGTCCACCGGCGGCGGAACGGGTCACCAGGGAGTACCACAGCTTTATAGCTGGGGCCCGCAGCTGATTGCACATCCCCTAACGCAGTGTTATGGGGAATGGAAACGCAGCTGTGTGTTAACGGAGTGGATGGACAGGACGCTGAGACTGGGTTATTCACTCCAGTTTTGCAGCATCCCTCCTCCGTGTGTGTGTGTGTGTGTGTGTGTGTGTGTGTGTCTGTGTGTGTGTGTGTGTGTGTGTGTGTGTGTGTGTGTGTGTGTGTGTGTGTGAGCAAAGGGGCTAAAAAGCAAAACAATGAGCTAGAGGCCAAAGCTTGTTAAATATGCAGATTGGATGAGACCAGAGTAGGTGGAAGTTTTCTGTAGGTTCATCCTTGTTGATGTAATTGAATTGAGGATTGGAGCTTTAAACACATGTATTATTTTTTATATTATCAACAAACATAGAAAAAGAACAATGAATGTATTGTGTTTGTGAAATGCAAACTTTGAAAAAAGCATTAAAAGAGATCTACATGGAAAATCATGAAAGCCCCACTCAGACCCTGACCCCATTCCACTGTTCCCGGCTGACGGACTGCAGGAACAAACTGAACAACGAGTTGAGAAGCCCCCAGAGGACGATAGATATTTATATATAAATCGGTCAATTTGGACATTCCAGAGGCCTGCTATTCTTTTGCCGGCAGACTCCTGCTAAAGACAGCAGACCATTGCCAAGTCTGATCCAGGGACTATGTGCAATCATATCAATCCGCAGAAAGAAGTCTGGTCATTGTAACGTCAGCTGTGGACAACAAACAAACAATTTTTCTCCATCAGAAAATACCATCAAATACTTTTATATTTGTGGAGAAAAAAAGACAGAAAAATAGGTATGTATGAAGTAGTGTAATAAGCGTGATAATGAGCAGCGAGCCGGTCATTAATGAAAACAGTATTTATATAAATATACACTGTATATTTCTCTATATCCTGACAGTAGTGCACGAGACAGACAACCTGTGTAAATCTAAAGTATAAATCAATATAAGCTTCTGAAATATAACGTCTCAGTGCCTCAACATCATACTTTCCATCTTCAAATGTCTCTCAGCTCAACAGTACACTGCATCTACTAACCATATTGCACAATCAGTTTCTTCCAGAGAGATTTCAGACTAAAAGGATGTCCTACACACACCACCTTTTGTCACTCTGAATGTTTGGCTTTCATCCACTTCAGGAAATCCAAGGTTGGCCATCCTTTTCTCTCCTGATAATTCATATGCTCACACAAGCATGAAGGCACAGAGCCGGCGCCTCTTTGCAAGGCCAGAGAGCTGCACGGAGAGGAAATTACTGTGTGATATCAGCGGGGCGCAGATAAGAGCCGGGCTGTTTGGTGCAGCTTATGAGAACCATATTCATGGGGTCTCTCTTTGTTTCATACAGAGGGAGAAGCACTGGGTCTGCACCTGCTACGGGCTTGGCTTTTTGTATCCAATTATTAAATTAAATAATGAAAGAAGAAAGAAATATGTCCCGTGATCTGCTCCAAAACTGAAGGCCTTCCTCCCTGGCTAATGCTACGGAAACCACGTTTCATAGAGAAATGGGGAAGGTAGTTTTTGTCTAATTCTGCCGACAAGGAAACCAACAAATAAAGTAACAAACTGAACAGGAAACATAGCCTCATTGGATCATAAAGGTGTTTTAGCAAATACCATAAACCAACAATCAATTCTATGTGTCAGGGCTTTATTTTTCTCCTTACTATTCCAACACATCCTCACTCCCAGGTCGGCCTATGTTGACGTTATGTCAAGTCCCCTGTCGGCTTTTTCCAACGCAAGGGGGGGGCCTTAGCGTCCATTTTCAACGCAAGGGGGGGGGCCCTTAGCGTCCATTTTCAGCTTTCCGGGATGTCCATATGCTTCTATAGACGCTCATGGAAGCACGGCATTCGTTTGTGTCGGCTGCCCTTAAAGGCAATGTGAGCGTCCATTCTCATTGGATAACGGAGAATTGTACACCCGGAAGTAAGTATTCCCTTTACTGTCGATTGATTTTACAGTGATATCTGCACTACTCATCGACTAAAAAACACCAGATTATCCTTGTTAATTACACAACATTGATTGGTTTAAATTGTGTGCAATGCTTTTGTATTTTTCCCCTTCGATTCGGAGAAACAAATATGTTTTCGGAGTAAAGGATGGCAGAAGACACTACACTACCCAGAATCCCCAGCTATCGTTTGGACTACACCATGTGCTCTGTTTGACTAACCCCGTGATAGTCCTCAAGCTCTGTGATTGGAGAGTGTGCTCCGAGGGTTACGCCGAGCCTCGAACAGCACTTGAAATGGGATGGAACCACGCAGACTGTCCAAAACTGGATTTGAACGGGTCCACCGCGTCCCCCCTCCCCCACCCTGTCCCCAGAACTACAAATGCTGGCTATTCTGTTTCGCAACATGTTCTGTATCTATGGCACGTCTCTACTGGGAGTTGTAGTTTTAAAAGACGTTTTCGTATTTTCCATAATAAGAAGTTGCCAGTATTAAACTGTGTACATCCCTGGAGGTTTAGGGGGTAGGAAACACTCACATTTAAAACATATAATTAATAAATGGGTGAAAATTGCTTGTGCCCATAATGGGCAGCATTAATATATATATACACACGCCAGCTAAGGTCAGAAGAGCTTTATTTAACAGCTGGTCTTATGTTTGTGACCCCTGTTGTTAATTGATAACATTACATGACATTAATTGATAAGCCTGAAACATGCACTTGTTAAGGTTCAGAGGCACATTTTGCAAATATGGCAGTAGCCATCGATCAGCTTAAAATAAGATATACTTTATTGATCTCAAGTTGGAACATTTGCATTACATCAGCATGTGTAACAGTTAAATATGCAGTGGTGTTTATTTGTAAATCATTTAGTATAATCACACAAATTCTGTGTTTTATATTCAACAATTCTGTGTTCTTTATTTATTGATTGTTCAATACCTGACAAGGTCGGAGATGAAATATCTACATACATCTTATAAGAGTATAATACATTATGTATAATATCAGTTAAAATAAGTGCTTCAACATAGTTAACATTGCTGGAGGTACGCACAAATATTGATAGATGTCTTCTAATGCACTATTGAGGAACCTGCGACCCAAGTTTTTCATTCAATGCATAACTACACCATAGTTGTGTAGGCCTATATGATATGTCAATAAACCTTAGAAAATCTTGAAATCTTGAAAGGGATGTGCAAAATAGTCATTATATACAGTCTTTAATGAACTATTAGTAGAGAATAACGAGTAATTAATATACTTTATAGGGATCCTATTAATATCTAATGATAAAAATAATGAAATTCAATAACATGCTTTAACCACTAGGTGTCCCTTTATATCAGCTGTGCACCTTTATGGTGTAAATACAGCCTATCTACCAATTGGATCAAATATAAAAGTCAGCCGAATTAGTGTTGATACTGCAAGGAGACGTATTGTGTGAAAAGAAATGTAAGATGTTGTTTAATGGCTGATATATTTATGATCCACGTCACGTTTTCAGTTCCTCATGTTTGTCTAGAAGTCTTCTCATCAGGGGTATATAAATACAGAACTACGGCAGATATGTAATATTTAATGCAGCCGAACCGTGTATTACAATGCCGTTATGTGATGACTTCCAAAGAAAAAAGCAAGCACACTCGGAATAAAGTATTATTGTATTTTTTTTCAATGTTTTCGGTCTGTTTCCGTTATTTGTTAATGACGATGTGCTGTGAGATGTGAGACTGGAATTGCACAGGGGAAAATAACGTAGGCTATCTTTAGATGCGGATTTTGTTAAACTAATATGTTTGCGCTGTGGACCAACACTATACATTGACGGGGAAGGGGGTAGCAATAAAGATAACACCATTAAACAGTTACACAACATAACAGAAATAATATCGATAGCAGCGTCCCTAGCAACCACCTTGGTAACAATGAAAACGTTATGGACGCAATTTCCTGAAGTAATCTTCGTAATAACTAGCAAACTAAAGATCATGTACATCCACTGCACACATAATCTGAAATAACAACTCATATTTCTCGCATCAAATGACATCAAAACGCATTTTAATGGCCAAACTAACTTTAAAATAGGCATTTTCCATCGAGAATAAAACGAAGTCCGGCCATGTTTTTTTTTTCTTCAGGGAGAAATTTGAAGATCACGTGACGTCAAACAGAGCACATGGTGTAGTCCAAACGATAGCTGGGGATTCTGGGTAGTGTAGTGTCTTCTGCCATCCTTTACTCCGAAAACATATTTGTTTCTCCGAATCGAAGGGGAAAAATACAAAAGCATTGCACACAATTTAAACCAATCAATGTTGTGTAATTAACAAGGATAATCTGGTGTTTTTCAGTCGATGAGTAGTGCAGATATCACTGTAAAATCAATCGACAGTAAGGGGAATACTTACTTCCGGGTGTACAATTCTCCGTTATCCAATGAGAATGGACGCTCACATTGCCTTTAAGGGCAGCCGACACAAACGAATGCCGTGCTTCCATGAGCGTCTATAGAAGCATATGGACATCCCGGAAAGCTGAAAATGGACGCTAAGGGCCCCCCCCTTGCGTTGAAAATGGACGCTAAGGCCCCCCCCCTTGCGTTGGAAAAAGCCGACAGGGGACTTGACATAACGTCAACATAGGCCGACCTGGGAGTGAGGATGTGTTGACTATTCAAGCCTGTCTTTTTCTACATTCTACATTTTAAGCAATAGCCGTTAGCGGTTTGAAACATGTGGTTCATGGTTCCATGGAAAACATGACAAGTAAAGCCTCAGAGCCGATGTTTATACTGATTCAGAGTCAGTGGTTACGACATAGGAGAGCTCATGGTTCTAAAACAGAGTGGCTTTAGGCCCCGGCCACACGAGGAAGATAACGTAAACGGACCGCAATCGTTATCAAAAAAGTCTTCCGTCCACACGCAACAGGCACCAGAAACGTTTGCAGATCTACCCACCTTGGGACCCGTTATCGTTTTCTGCGTTTCCATGTCGGCCTCGTGTGGCCGAACCGTCTATCTCAGGGGTGGGGAACCTCCGGCCTCCGGGCCGTATACGGCCCGCGAGACAATTTGGTACGGCCCTCAAGGTAATTTATAAACACACGCAAAAAAGAAAAATGTTTAAGAAATCTAGACCGCAAACAAATTAAACAAGCGAGTGCCTGTTTTTCCTGGCCAAGGTCAGGGTCCTTGAACACCACACGAGCCTAACGTGTCATCACGTGGTATATGTCTCGACTGACAGGGGTGCAGTTCTTACGGAGAGCACCAGAACGCAGCACTTCAGAAATTGCAGTACCGATAAGGAGCCTTAAACATGCCGCAGTTTCTGCGTGTTTGTGTCTTTAGTTGAAAGCCCAGTGGCGATCTGTCATACAGATCATACAGTCAATAACGTTGTTGTTATTAGCATCTGGTTAGCTAGCTATGCTAACGAATATAAGAAGCTTTTTCTACAACCAGTGAGGTAAAGGCACATCTTTATATGATCATTATAGTTATAAAAAAATAAGAGAATAAAGTAAACAGGTATAAAATACTATATGATGGTAAAAAAAAGTTTTAAAGGGGAGTGATTTGTCATATTCATAAAGAAAAATAAATCTGCTTCAGTTCTGTTTCATCTGGGTGTTGAGAGATGTATCCATAGATCTCCTAGTGTTGCTCTCAAAGTGCACCAGATTGATGCTTTTAACTTCAACATTCAAAAAAAAATCTTCCCGGGGGAGCATGCCCCCCGGACCCCCCTAGAGGAGGTTAGGTCCCCCCTCCACTTAAATCATGTTCACATGGATAGGAAACTAAATACATTTGTACACATCTTGTGTCCAATCTTTCTGTTTTGGTGGTCACGCCACACCGTGCACGTGCATGCATGCGCGAGTCATGGTGAGATATCTGGATTCAGAGGTTGCTTTTTCTTTGCACAGAATGAAATGAATGGGCTGTGATTTTAGTTTTTTTAAGCAGAGGTCAATAATTGGTACGGCCCTCTGAGGATATTGTAAACATTGATATGGCCCTTGAGAGGAAAAAGGTTCCCCACCCCTGGTCTATCTGATAGTGAACTGTTGCAGATACGACCGTTATCGTCCTCGTGTGGCCGGGGCTTTAATATGGTAAATCGGAAGCATCATTTTGTTTTGTTTGCCTTCCTTTTTGAATTCCCTTTTAATTAAGCAAGGTGGTAGTTGGCTAGGTGAAAAGGATTACTGCTGTAACCTGCAGGTGAACATCTTAAACTCCTGAAATGATTGCAACCTTGGTGGTGTACCGCCTATCTAATATGATAACTTGTGGGAAGGTGTTGGTAATGTATCTTATGGTCTTCTTCTCAAGGGAGGGTACAATGTAGTGGGAGATGGGCTATAGGGAATCGGAGCAGCTGGAGAGGTATTGCAGTTGCTTTACTGCACCATAGTCATGAAGAGAGAGCTGAGCCAGAAGGCAAAGCTCTCCAGTCCATCTTCGTTTCTTACTCTCAACTTTGGTCATGAAGGATGGGTTATGACCGAATGAACGAGATTGTGGATGTAAGCAACCGAAATGTGTTTTCTCCGGAGGTTGGCAGGCATCTCCCAAAGGGATAAGGTGAGAAGTTCAGTCATCCGGGAGCAGCTCGGAGTAGAACAGCTGGTCCTTTGAGAAGAAAGGAACCAGGTGAGGTGGTTCAGGCATCTGCTAAGGATGCCACCTGGCCGCCTCCCTAGAGAGGAGTTCCAGGCACGTCCAGCTGGGAGGAGACCGAGGGGCAGACCCAGGACCAGGTGGAGGGATCAGATCTCCAGGCTGACCTGGGACCAGCTTGGAATCCCCCAGTCAGAGCTGGTTGATGTGCAGGGAAAGGGAGGTTTGGTGCCCACTGCTGGAACTGGCTCCACCACGACCAGACCCCTGATAAACAGACAATGGATGGATGGATGGTGTTGGTTGTTGGTTCAGTTCATCTTCTCACAGTTATTTCTGTTCAGTCCCTTATATATATATATCACAGAACAGTCTCTTCCTCTCATCTACTTTCCATGTCTCTTTCCATTCCTATTCTCCTCTCACAGGTTCCGGCCCCTCACTTCGTTCTCCTCTTCTCATTTCCTTTCTTCCCTCACATCCCCTCTTCTCCAACCGATGTCAGGTGAATTCCAGCGAACACGTTGCGTTTGGTTCCTGCCTGCCTTCATCACTCAGTTCATCTGTCAGCACTCTGACATGCCCTACAAGATGTTAAACAAGCCTTCAGCACTCAGCAGCTACCCCCCAGACACACTGGAGCCTCAGTGTGTGGGTGTGTGTGTGTGTGTGTGTGTGTGTGTGTGTGTGTGTGTGTGTGTGTGTGTGTGTGTGTAATATAAAGGGGGAACTGTCATGCTAATCACATTCATCCAGATGAACAGCAAGGGAGAGTCCTATGTTAGCATGGGCAATAGTATAATATACAATTCCACTTGTCCTCCCACAGGAGGTTTCTGCAGGAGAGGAGAGTGTTCCATTCTTAATAATTAATCAGCAACCAATCTCTCTGTGAGCACAGATTACATTAGAATGTCTGTGTGGTGCCAAACAGAAGATCAGCTCCACACAAGATGAATGAGTCGGCCTTGTGGTTTTATTGTTTGCCCGAATACTTAAAGGTCCCATGTCATGCTTTTCCGGTTATTACCCGTCCCCTTGTGTGTTATGAAGGTTTTTATGCATGTAAACGGTCTGCAGAGTCACAAACCCGAAAGTACACCCTGTAGCGAGTACAACTCTAACACAGAGAAGACCTCCCCAAAACGCCTCGTTGGATATTTCTCATTTTCCATTGTTTTCTTCCTGGGTATCGTGACGTAGGGATACCCAGTAGCCACGCCCAGAGCTATGGCCACACCCTCTGCCAGCCTTTCACGGAACAAAGCTTCACAAACCTTTCAGTGATTGATGCCGGATATGTACAGCGTAGGGCACTGAAGAACGATGCTGTTCCTACTTTGTTTGGACCAGCGGGAGATTCACAAATATGGGTATGGAGGGGTGTCTTTAGGTTTTTCTGTCCTGTTCTGAGCATAAAAACACTGGCAGAGAGGGAGCAAACTCGAGAGAGCTGGGTTTTTCCTCGGTAAGGTTCTCTCAAACTTGGTAAGATCTCTCAAATGTATTTGTTGAAGGCTGAGTGAATTGTTTGTTGATTGTTGGAATGTTTAGCACCCAGTCACCAATGAGGACGTTCCTCTGAGTTCATGCTGGATATAGGTGTGTATGAGAATTGGTTTGTTGAATGAAAGTTTGAATGTGCTTTTTATTATCACCGGCCATTTATGAGGAGATGCCTCTAAATTCTGTCGGACGGTTTTAAATGTCACAACTGAATTGGGCAGTTGAAGTTACAATTTAGGGTAATAAATGTGAAACTGTGAATTGAGGTTCCATATTAGAAAATGATCACAGCATGATATGTTTTGTAATGATTGTCATGTTGTAACGAGAGAAGGGAAAACCCTGTACAAGTGTGTACCATTTTTCTTCAAATAAACTTATCCCACCTTTTGGATTGGGACAACTTAAAAGACATCTGCGCTCTCCTCTCCTGCTTCAAAGGTAAGATTGCACCCTACCACACTCACTCTTAGGTAAGGCCACACCTAATTTACTGATATCAAAAATCCTTCAGGATCGCTTAAACAGATTTAAGAGAGTTGTCTGAATTGAAACAGCAGTTAATTGAACCTGGTTCTTCAGGAGTTAGTAGAGGTGAGATCTTGCTGACGTTGGTGGATCTGAGCCAAGCAGTAAACTTACATAGACTCAATAACTTCTGTCAGGTCAATTAGTAGGTCTGAGTTATTTGCCTGAATAAGTTAACAGGCCTCCCGACTCCTACAGCTGGAGTCATCGTCATTTCCAAATGTGTGTGTGCATGTACAGTTGACTTAGCAAAGTGGGCTCTCTGTGAACCCCCCACCCCCCCAATTCAGGACAGTAAGTGTGTCTGACTTTGTTCTCCGCTCCTAATGGATCCTCTCTCTACACCACTCTTTTACCCCTTAATAGCCCTACTTCTTCAAAAGAGAGCAAATCACAAATCCCTGCAGGTGGTTAGCAATCCTCTGCTAACAAGGAGACAGGAGAGAACCAAGGATGATTTTTTTTGGGGGGGGGGGGCAGATGGAGATGGGACAAATGGTGTATTAGGAAACATTGCCTAGCCCCTTCAATCTGATTGTCGTGGAACATGTTAAATTCACCTTGACTTTGTTGTTTTTTTCATTTTATTTTGAGATCTTTACATATGCGTTACATTTGTTTGATTTATTACAAGGCTTAGTTTAATACTCAATGCTGATGGTCAATTTCTAGCATTATGATGTCTGCTCTTTTTCATAAAGAAATATTAGCTTAGTATCCCTCACATGTCGTCTTTAGCTCTTTATCAAGTCTTGTGTACCTGAAAGCTGTTTTGTGTTGTCTGCTGCTGTTTGTATTTTGTTCCTGCGGATGGTTAAATATAGATTTATTTCCAGCACAGCTGCGGCAGCTAATACAGAACAACAACAATCAGAGGCAGTTCTTGTTCACACAGGTTCTGCCTTCTAACAGCCACTTTAGGCCTGGGGATGGTATTATAATGACTCTTCTTCTGGCTGAAAAAAACGTTTTTGTTGCTGTTTTACTAAAAATAGGCCGAAAATAAAACTAGATGAGAAAGGGCCACTAACAGCTACAATTAATAGCTTATAGAGCTCTATATTGGGGCCATTTATTTGTGACACTTCTTAGAGCGGGATAGGGATTGTATTCAAATGACCCCGTAAGCATGACAGTGAGCCAACATGCCACACAACACCAGGACCTAGAAACTGAAGCAGCCAAATGGGACTCAGCCATCATTCATGTGTATTATTTACCACTGTGCTCATCCCACTGTAACATGTCAACATGTCTTCTAGACCTTCAGAGGTTCAAGGCTTTTATTGGTCATACGTGCATAGCTACAGTGTAGTTATGACGATGAAGATCTTAGGTGAGAGCAATATGCAACAACATATGAGAGTTCCATTTTGCTTACGGTCACATGACTGTATGTGTGCCAGCCACAAATGAGGAACTGACAGCAACATCCTCTAGATAAAAAATCCTTTTGATGACCTTGGCCAAACGAGCCCTCTCCTGCCTGGTTGGTATTGAAGTGTATGGAAATATACAATATGACAACCACAACAAACAACTGTGCTGGGTGTGAAGGTGCCATATTTTACATCATCATTTATAATGCCAGAGGTAGAAATTGAGAACACAATAACACCTGCATGGCTATTTGTGAAATTATGCAGAACTTAGCATTCATCTTGAAAAAAGGCCTATTATGATTTTTGGGGGTTTTCCCTTTTCCTGTGGGTTGTATAGGCTTTCTGCATGTAAATGGTCTGCACAGGCTAACATTCCTAAATTCAATCCAGAGGGAGTTTGTCTCCCAAACCCCCCCAGTGCATGAAAAGCCTCCTTTGATTACTTTAGTAACATAGTGACATCACTATGTAACACTCGCACTTCTATTGGCTAGCGCTCAAACACATTGTACGTGATAGGCTAAGGTGTCGGACATCTCTAAGCGGTTGGCCAATCACAACAGAGCCGGCCAGCTAACCAACCAGAGCAGACTGGGCTCTGGTTTCAGACAGAGGGGGAAAAGAGGTGCTGCAGCACAGGCAGTATGAGAAAAATAAAGAGCTTTATGAACTTTAAAGCAAGGAGACATGACACAGGAGAGACACTAAATATAAATCGGAAAATGTGCAGAATCCTCTCTAAGACAGTCTCATCCGGAAACACACACACACACACACACACACACACACACACACACACACACACACACACCACACACACACACACACACACACACACACACACACACACACACACACACACACACACACAACACACACACACACACACACCACACACACACACACACACACACACCACACACACCACACACACACCACACCACACACACACACAGGTTGGTGTAGCGTGTGTACTGAAACCTCTTCTCTGTCACTAGTTAAATCCTTATTCTCTGCATGCTGTCTGTGCAGGGCCTGTCATGTGACTTTAATGGATAAGTGTCATGTCTGGAGAAGCTTTTGTTTCAGAGACAGACAGTTGGGTGGGGGTGGGGGTGGGGGGGGGGTTTATACAGAGACATGTCTTTGGCAGCATTTCTTTTACAATGCATTTAGTTCACTGCTGTGTCGCAAATCACTCAGAGAAAGTGACATTTAAAGGCTATTATTGATAAGACCAGGGAGAAATATCAATTTCATCTTGAATTCAAAGACGTGCAACGCTTCCTTCTCTTCACATGTCCCAATGTGTGGGGATTTAGCTGTGAAATTGTACAGCATATATTTCAATTTGATGTGAGGAGAAGTGGAAAGCTTCCTCTGATGAGACAGAGCAGTAGGTATAGGGAGGCGTGTGGTGCAGTGGATTAGTGCGTTGGTGTTGGGATCAGGGGAGCACAGGTTCAAACCCCACTGCAGTCAGCATGTCGTTGTGTCGCTGAGACACTTCACCCCAAATTGCTCCTGTGGGGATTACCCACAGTATTGAGTATGTAAGTTGCTTTGGATAAAAGCGTCTAACAAGTATCTGTAATGTATGTGAAGTGCTAATCCAGTTTCTAATAGAATGATAGTGTAGAGAGTTGTACCTGGACCACCATACCCACAGAACTAAGGAAACTAACCTCTATCAGCTCTTTTTCCAAATCTGTCAAACAGTGGTTATTGGACAATCAACCATGCTGTGATGAGGGTGATATCATATATTTACTGTCTGTGCCTATTAGCTCTAACTTTGCTAATGTATGTGCTTTTGTGTCGTTCTGTGTGTTTATGGGTTTGCAAACATATGTCCTATATTTTTGTCCTATAGGACATATGTGCTTGAATGTGTGCTCTAATTGTGCTTCTGTGTTTTAATTGTTCTCATGTGGTTTTGTCCGTGCTTATGTGCTCTTTGTGTTTCAATGCCATTACCCTGCCACGAACCGCAGAATAAAATTAGCCTCTGTGGCTTAATGTGGCCCATTTACATTATAGACTCATGTTAATTAATGTGCAATGCCCATTCTTAAATACAAAGTACATGTACAAACAGTCTCACTTGACCAAGACTAAGTTAGCTACATAAAACACTATTTTTGGGGGAATAATGTAAAGATAATTCCTTATGAATTCATCTGTGTCCTAAAATGTCAATGCAATATAAAGAAGACTGTCATTAAAACCAGGCCATTGTTCCTAGGGGGCAGATTGCCAAATAGACAAATGTAATTTTAAGAAGACATTAAACTGGTTTTGTGGAATCAAATGTGTATGATACATCTTTCCTGCAGTAGGGTGGTTATATAACAGCCTCTGTGCAACAATTAAACCGAGGATTAGTGACAGTGTTATGACTTCAAAGGCCCAAAGTTCAATGTATTCATCCATAAAACCATGCAGATTATAGTGCTACCGTGCCAATTCAACGACGCTCATCATGTGCTTCACATCATCCACCCAACCATGTAGCATCAACTCCTGGATAGGTGGGTAATTAACGGTACAGTTCAATGTAAAGAAGCAGCACCTACAACCTGGCTGCACCTCTTTTTACTGATGAATCTCAACATCACATGTGTAAAAGTCAAATGACACTGTTCCCTGTGTGTGGATAGTGACACTAGAGAGAGGACACAACATGAGGGGTTAAAGAGAATGGTGTCGTGCAGAAAACTAGATTATGAGTCAGCATGTGAGCTCAAAGTCAATGGCTTTTTGAAAATGCTTTTGGTTAGAAGCCTGAAATAAGGTCGGTGGTTTACAAAAGCTGAAGAGATTTTCCCGGTCTGTTCTATGACATAAAATTGACAGTAAATACCCCACTGGTGACTGTCTGAAGCTCATATGTGTCATAAAAATGGCGGTTGCTAACATTACATTACAGTACATTACATTACATGTCACTTGTTAGACGCTTTTATCCAAAGCGACTTACATACTCAATACTGTGGACACACAGGAGCAATTTGGGGTGAAGTGTCTCAGGGACACAACGACATGCTGACTGCAGTGGGGTTTGAACCTGTGACCCCCTGATTTGAAGTCCATCACACTATCCACTGAGTAACCTCTCAGTGACTAAATGTCTACTAAACGCCATCCCGCCAAAAATGTGCCGCCTTTAGCTTAGCGGTGGTGATGTGCAACCATGTGACCATGCTGTAGTGTGTTTATAGCCTAACGTTAGCTTTTTACTCCTGAAAATTGTATTTACTCTTCAAAGATTATAAAAGTGGCTTAAAGATCCCCTATTATACTGTTTTTCATCAATATATTATAGTTCTCAGATACACAACATGTCTCTGAAGTGTTTGGCTCCAAACACCAAACAGATCATTGCA
This sequence comes from Gymnodraco acuticeps, assembly GCF_902827175.1. NCBI lineage: Eukaryota > Metazoa > Chordata > Actinopteri > Perciformes > Bathydraconidae > Gymnodraco > Gymnodraco acuticeps. The sequence goes on along the minus strand of NW_022990042.1, from coordinate 1,009,639 downwards.
GTATTACCCATAATCCCCTCTGTTTCAGCCCTGTTTCCAAAGTGCTGATTCTCTGTCTGTTACTGTAGATGAAAATAAGGAGCCCCTCCCCACGCCCCTCTGAGAGAGATTTGGTTACAAAGAACACAATGGTGCTCTAGTGCCCCTTTCACACGTGCGGCTTTCACACCAGCGCTTTTCCCTTTCTAGCTCCGAGCTAGAGCTTTTCTGGTTCAGCTCCGGTTTCCCTTTTCTGCTCCCGCTCTGTTCACACCGCCCAGCACCCGACTGGTGCTGCCGCTGCTGCGTCATGACGTCACCGTTTACATAGCTGATTTGCTCCCCAACGGCATTACGGCGCTCACAACAACAACAACAACAACAACAACAACAACAACAACAACAACGGGGAACTGCGTCGGGTCGATGATCGTGTTGCTTTTAATCACACAAAGCCAGAATAAATTGAATAACGACTTCTCCAACCTTATATTTTGCTCCAGAGTGCCGTGGTTCATTGTTTATTAATGTGTTTCTGCAGCATTTACCGACCGCAGCAGTGTTGGCTGCTCTTCCACGGGAGTTTATTCTCCTCCGTTAGCTCCCGGTTAGCTCACACTGCTGCGGCCGCTCTAAAGTATTCACTGTCCGACTCACACAAGCAGCTGATACATATCCCCAGTTCCCCTTAGCCTAAGTGAATGTGTGTCAGTCTGAATTGACGCTGTGTGGTATCACAACGCTGTTATGAAAGTTTCTCTGGTATAAAATGGGTGATGTTAGCATAGCAACCGAAGCTAAACTGACTACTTGCTCTTGCTATCATATTGTGGTATAAACCGTTTTCTACAGGCACATTTTACCGGCGTATTTTTATTATGATTCTACTTGTGATAGTCGGACACGACAACCTGTGCAGCCCATGTATTGATTCCATCCGATAGCTGCTATAATACAAAACAACACGTCTGCCTCTCTCCACAATGATCAATAACAGTGAACGGATGGTCAAAGTAAGGTACAAATAAACAGAATCACACGAAGCCTGGTTAGTGTTGCCTGACTTTATAAAGTGTGTTTATAAGCACTACTGCTTGTAGGCAGGCATGACAGTCGACCCATGTTCAGGGGAGGTGGGTTTAGTTTCCTGCACGCCTCGACGTAAGAGAGACGTAAGCGACGCCACCTCTTAGCTCCGAAGCTCTTGCCTCTAGACCGACAATTTTTTGGAGCTGGAAGTGAACCGGATTCTGGAGCTAAGAGCCGGCGCCGCTGCGGTGTGAACAGGAAAAACCGGCGCTTTTCAGGCTCCAGCTCCGAGCCGGAGCTGAAAAAGCACTGGTGTGAAAGGGGCAACGAACGCGTTTTCAGCTCCAGCTCCGGCTCGGAGCTGGAGCTGAAAAGTACCGTTTTTTTCCTGTTCACACCGCAGAGGCGCCGCCTCTTAGCTCCGGAATCCGGTTCACTTCCAGCTCCAAAAAATTGTCGGTCTAGAGGCAAGAGCTTCGGAGCTAAGAGGCGGCGTCGCTTACGTCTCTCTTACGTCGAGGCGGGGGCAGGGGCAGATTCGTCGTTGAAGTAGATGCTGAAGACCACAAAGAAGTCTTGCATTTCGCATGTGTTGTTTGTAAAGTTCCAAGTAAAGTCGTCCCTTGTAAAGTCGTCCGATGCCTTCCATTTCGTTTCGTAAGAGGATAACCAAAGCGAACAGCGCTTCAATACAATCGCCCATTGTTGTTGTTGTCGATGTGAGGGATTTCCGCGCGGTTTGGATTTTATGAAGCAGGCACGTAAACGGTGACGTCATGACGCAGCAGCGACAGCTCTGGGCGGTGTGAACAGAGCGGGAGCAGAAAAGGCAAACCGGAGCTGAACCAGGAAAGCTCCCGCTCGGAGCTAGAAAGGGAAAAGCGCTGATGTGAAAGCCGCATAAGAGAGATTCAGGTGATAAGGTGGGGGTACATGTGAGTACCATAAACCTGTTGTTGCCTTAGATTTTATTTGATGTTATATTTCCAAATCCAATGTAACAATTATATTCCTTTTTGATGAAGTAACCATTGCGATACTAACATCCCGGTCAGCCTGCAAACATACGTCATCATGGCACCACGCTATTGAAGACATCCAAAACAAGTCCCTTGAGAGCCACCAACCAGGGACACAGTGTTTCATGTGTCTTGACATCTTGTCATGTAAGATGTCCCCGTGGACAAAGGTGAAGACACTGCACTATAAACACCTGCAACACGAAGGAATTCCCACTGCTGATATCACATATCATAATTTAGACGGCTCAAGTAATTATCAAATGAAATCTGTGCTGCAATTCATGCTACTCATTAGTGACTAGTTTCAATCCATGCTCAACCATATAACATTACATAACCTGTGCAGCTGGTTTTATTTGTATTATTATATGAATTCTTTATTAAAAAATCTTAAGACATTCACAACAACTCCCTTATTCTTATCCATGAGCATAACCACAACCTTTTTTTCTTGATAATATCAAAGTTTTTGAATTTCCTAACCACAGCATAGTTTTGTTTGTAGAAAAATGTTGGAATAATATTTAGTTGGAAAACATTGGACACATACATATTGTTGATAGTGCCAATTCAAACACTGAGTAAGTGCATTGAACAAATCAATGACTGGATGTGTCAGAACTTTCTCCAATTAAACAAAGATAAAACTGAGGTAATGGTTTTTGGAGCCAAGGCAGAACGTATAAAAGTTAGCGCTGAGCTTCAGTCTGCAATGTTCAAAACAACAGATAAAGCCAGAAATCTAGGTGTAGTCATGGACTCTGACCTGAGTTTCAACAGTCACATTAAAACTGTTACTAAATCAGCCTACTATCACCTAAAGAATATATCTAGGATTAAAAGACTAATGTCACAGCAGGATTTGGAAAAACTTGTCCATGCTTTTATCTTCAGTAGACTGGACTACTGCAATGGTGTCTTCACAGGTCTCACTAAAAAATCTATTAGGAAGCTGCAGCTGATTCAGAACGCCGCTGCTCGAGTCCTCACTAACACTAAGAAAGTGGATCACATCACTCCTGTTCTGAAGTCTTTACACTGGCTTCCTGTGTGTCAAAGAATAGATTTCAAAATACTGCTGCTGGTTTATAAAGCACTGAATGGTTTAGGCCCAAAATACATTTCTGACCTCCTGCTAAATTATGAACCATCCAGATCTCTCAGGTCTTCAGGGACTGGTCAGCTTTCTGTCCCCAGAGTCAGAACTAAACATGGTAAAGCAGCGTTCAGTTATTATGCTCCAAACATCTGGAACAAACTCCCAGAAACCTGCAGGTCCGCTGCAACTCTGACTACTTTTAAATCCAGGCTGAAGACTTTTCTTTTTGCCGCTGTATTCATTGAACTGTTCATATCTTACACTGCACTGTAACTTGTATCCATGTATTTTATATCTGTATCATATGTCAGCTTGTTTTATGTTGATTTTCTTCTGTTTGCTTTTTAATGACTGTTTTTGAATGCCATTTTATAATGTGTTTCCGCTGCACTACTTCTTAATGCTCTTAATGTCTTGAATGTTTGTAAAGCCCTTTGAATGGCCTTGTGTTGAAAGGAGCTTTATAAATAAAATGGCCTTGCTTTGCCTAAAGCTGCATTCACCTGACCAGCAGTAAACCGGCTCTGCGATGACGTTGATGTTGTAATTCTATGGAGAGAATCAGTCTTTACAAAGTACAAAATATTTCCGTCTACAAAACATATGACCAGGGGTCCTGATATTTACTGAGTTATATAATGTAAACAACCCTTAGTGCACCCGCCATGTATAATAATAGTGCAGCTGGAGGCCGACCCTAACATGCCTGGCTCCACCTGCATCATCACACACTATCTGGAGAGCTCCTCCATAACAGTTTTCCTAAACAGAATATTGCTGGCTTTTGCCATCACCAGCGTGTTTACAGCACAGCTCAGATGTCAGAACTTCTCCTCCACAGCAGTTAGAAAGCAGAAGCAGGTCCTACCTGTGTTGGGGTCCACAGAGAAGAAGGGCTGTCCCTGCAGGACACTGTAAACTATCTTGGCACTGTTCCCGTAGGTCGGATCGTCTGCATCTGAGGCGCTCACCTGCAAGACTGACGTTCCTGCACAGAGAAGAGAGCACACAGTCAGTCAGACGGGATATAGCCAAAGCAACAACCACCAAAAAGATAAATGACAGTTTGTGAATATTACACATTCTTAACGCCTCTACATATCTAATGCTTTAATCAACATCATTCCTGGCAATTTTGATCTTTGATACATATTCACTTTTCTATTACCACCTCTGTAAAATAGATTAATTATTATTCAAGTATTATGACTTACTTGAATCATTTTAGATTCTGAAAAGCTTTTTTTTACGCCTAACAAAAGTGTCATTGTCACACGGGTGTATTAGTACAGGTACATGCTAGAGAAGTAGTAACAAACAATAGAATATTTATTTACATAATTTTGTTCTACAAAATCTAAAAAACTTGACTTTGGTTGGTTAACTTAAGCAACTCAACAATGCAGGCTATCACCGATGAATAGCTAGCTTGTTAGTTAGTAAACAAACTGATAAGCTGCCCTGTAGATTGCATAACATTGTGACAATATTTTTATAAAAATAGTGAGTTAAGACAGAGTTAAGTTCATATTCAAACAAATATTGAAGATCATGATTTGCAAATCAAAACTGCGGAAAAAGACTAGCAAGTCCCCATTGAGTTGAGATTATTTTGATAGACATAATTCTTTCCCGTTTACTTTAATTAAATCTGTATTTTCGCTTCTTGAGACAGAATGTTTCCTAAACACTAAACATAATGTTACTGTTACTGCTGCACTAGCCTCCAAATCTGAAATGGAAACAGAGCAACATCTTGTTCCTGTTATGACACTCTTTGCTCTGAGCTGCAGTGAAACATTGTGTGTGTGTGTGTGTGTGTGTGTGTGTGTGTGTGTGTGTGTGTGTGTGTGTGTGTGTGTGTGTGTGTGAGTGAGCAGAGATGCTGTGAGCAGCCATTAGCCTGACAAGTAGCTGCAGACTGGAGGGTAATTCTCCCTCATCATCGTGGACCTACGTTGTATTTGTTTTCATGACAAATAAATATTCACTTTAAAAGGTCCCATGTCATTTCTACTGATCATAATTCCATTGTTGAGGTCTACTAGAATAGATTTACATTGTTCAATGTTTCAAACTCACATTGGTTTCTCACACAGCATCTCTATAGTATGTGTATTCACTCTTTGTCCTAAACGGCCATGTTGGAGCTCCTGCCCCCCCCCCCCCATGAGCCCACTGTGCTCTGATGTGTGTTTATGTGTTACAATGGCCTTTATTAGCAACCAGAAAATGACACCAGCAATGACAAACAGATGGAGCAGCGGAGAGAATACTTACTTCCGGGTGTAATATTCTCTAAAGCAAATGAGCTGCTCGGTCCTGACGGACTCCAACTTGTGTTTATTAATCAAACAAATAAATAAACACAAGGATAATTACGTGTTATTGTTGAGAAAATGGAGAATTGCACAGGGGAAAATAACTATGCCACAATTTTAGATGCGGATTTTGTTAAACTAATACGTTTGCGCTGTGGACCAACACTATAAATTGACGGGGAAGGGGGTAGCAATACAGATAAGACCATTAAATAGTTACACAACACAAAATAAATAATATCGATAGCAGCGTCCATAGCAACCACCTTGGTAACAATGAAAACGTTGAATGGACACAATTTCCTGAAGTAATCTTCGTAATAACTAGCAAACTAAAGATCATGTACATCCACTGCACACATAATCTGAAATAACAACTCATATTTCTCGCATCAAATGACATCAAAACGCATTTTAATGGCCGAACTAACTAACCTTAAAATAGGCATTTTCCACCGAGAATAAAACGAATGTCGGACATGTTTTTTTTTTCTGCAGGGAGAAATTTGAAGGTCACGTGACATATACGCCAGCCATTGGAATTGAATGGTGAGGCATTTTTGTAGAAATACTACGTCCTACGTTGTGAACCAATGTAGTTATTACACGTTTTTTTGTGAGACTGGGTTGCCACGTCAAACCTCAACAAACACCTGCAAAGAACACATGCTAAGGTGAAGCTAATAGCTAAGGACCCCCGAACCCAGAGTGAGGATGTTGTGAGTGCGCAACCCAGTCTCACGGCATTTCGTGTTATAGTCACGACATTTAATCTATTGATTCGTGTTCACCAACACGATTTTCCCATTTTTTTCGTGTCACACAGAACGATTTTAAAAGCAATGTATTTCTATTGGTAGTATGTTTCGTGCCTGCAGCACGTCTTTTTGTCCGTTCGGGTCTTGGAACACCGGAAGCTGTGGGGTTCATAAAAACATCTTCTTACTCAATATCAAGCCATGATTATTGTTTTTATTTTAAATCGTATAGTGTCGGACTTTTTTTGTCATCTGTGAGGAAAATAAATGGGGTTCAGAGCCTCAAAATACTGAAATCTGTATTTTTTTAAATATTTTTTTCCTTCTAATTTGTTATTCTTTTCTAAATAACACACTGTTATTTACTCACCAATAACACACAATTATCCTTGTTTTTATTTATTTGTTTAATTCCATAATCTCGGGGTTGTTTGGCATCCGTCAGGAACTGAATTTCAAAATAAAAATAACCGGAAACAGACGTAGGCCTATAAGGGACATTTCGAGCATCATTGCGATACACAGCCACTGAACTGATTACCCAAGATCCTCAGCTATGGTTTAAGCTCGCTGATTTGGATGTTTTAGCCGCAATGTACGTAGGGATATGGTGTTAATGCGATATGAAATCCGAAAAACATTTAAAGAAAATAATACTTTATTCCGAGTGTTCTTGCTTTTCTCTTTGAAAGTCATCACATAACGGCATTGTAATACACGGTTCGGCTGCATTACATATTACAGATCTGCCGGAGTTCTTTATTTATAGAGCCCTGATGAGAAGACCTTTGGACAAACTGGAAGAAATGCCGCCGAAACTGAATACTTGACGTGGATCATAAATATATCAACAATTAAACAACATCTTCAATTTCTCTTCACACAATACGTCTCCTTGCAGTATCAACACTAATTTCGGCTGACTTTTACATTTGATCTAATTCATAGATAGGTTATATTTACACCATAACGGTGCACAGCTGATATAAAAGGACTTGTAGTTTTTAAAGATATTACTGATTTTCTTTGAATATTAGAATGTAAATACTCAGTCTGAAATAATATAGCAATATGCTGTAAAATTATGTGAAAACATGAATAAAACTACACATCTTCAGATGTTGTACATACATAAGTGTCCTACACTAATAATACAAAGTTATTATGGCTGTGTGTACCTTGTGTGCACCGCCTAGTGGTTAAAGCACGTTATTGAATTATTGTTTTTATGTGTTTGTTACGTGCCGCAGTTGGTGCTTGTGTGTGTGTGCTTTTGGGTGTGTGTCTCTCTCTCTCTCCCTGATTGTCTCCAGGTGCAGCCTCTCCCCCAGGTGCTCCCAATCCCCAATCAGGGCCTCAATAAAGGACCTGAGGAAGGCTGCAGTGGCCTCTCTCCTTCTCCTCTGGCTGCATGTGTGCAGCATGTCTCGGTCTCTGTGTGAGGCCTGTATATTTGTGAATTGTTAGGAGTTGTGTTCCTGTACACAGTGGTACCTTAGTTTACTTTACAATTTGGCTGGTGAGCCTGTTTTCTTTTTGTCTATTAAAACCTAAATTTGTGGCTTCAGAGATCCGTTTTCTCTCCTTTTTCTCTCGCCCGGTCATTTTATATTTTGTTACTTCCCTTTGGTTCCCCTAGCCCAGGGGTCGGCAACCCGCGGCCCTTTAAGCCCTCTGCTCTGGCTCCCTTGAGTTTAGACAAAAATAAGAAGGAAATAAAATAAAAGTATTTGTAGGACTATTTATATTTTGTTGCATGGTTGAAAATGTTTCGTATCTTGTATTTTGAGGTGATACTGTGACACATAAATAAAAAACAAAACGGTTTTAATTAGGTCAACTAAAATATGCGTCACATCCTGCTACGGGCGAGCGCCTTTTCTTGGAGGCGAATAACCTGACCCCCGGCTCGATGAGCGAACTATGGATAAATCAAAGAAAAGTACCGGAGGAACACAGGATTTAATTCTGTGTGGACAGAGTTATATGCTTTCACAGCAAACGATGCTGGTTTACCGGTATGTTTGATATGTAGAGAGAAGTTGTCAACGGTGGTGCAGCCTTTACGTATCGAGGAACAACAAGGGAGAGGAAGACAGCTGACGATCTTCAGTCATAATTCAATGGGGTATGTAATTTATTTCAGAAAACACTTTTTGTTATATTCCATGGAATGCTCTTAACGTCCCGATAGCAATGAATATATTAAATGCTTTGACAATAAATACATACAAAAATTAATCTCTGGAAGCCGTAGCGCTGTAAAAAGCACGACCAATCATCTGAGCCGGCCCGGGTAAAATAACTGGATGGCCTAACTGCCTGTCAGCCTTCCATCTGTGCACAAACTTATCTTGTGCCCTCATTGGTCATGTGCGCGTTCGTGTGTGTTAGAGGAGGGACTCTGTAAGAAAGTCTGAAGGAAGAGGCATATTTTCTCCGGTTGTGTACTTTCAAATTCTAGCGCACTCGAGCTGGTTTCTCCATTCTTACCTACCCTACCTTTAACTCTTTTTATGGTGCAGCTATATGTTTTATTTATTTCAAAGTGGGCCCATTTTAATTTTCCTTGAAATGTGCAGAGGACTCCCCAAGTGCTGTGTTTAATTTATTTTAAAGTAGGCCTGTGTATTATTTTTAATTCTCCTTATAAGAGTTCTTTGTTTCTTATTAGAGGTTAACAGTTTTATATCATGTAATAAATAGCCTAATAAATGCAAAAAAACTGTAGTTTTTGTCTGATATAATAATAAAAAACTATGAAATATGTTTTGCGGCTCCAGACAAAAAATGTTTTGGGAAAAAGGAGCAAAATAACTCTTTTGGTCAAAAAGGTTGCAGACCCCTGCCCTAGCCCAGTAGGGAACGTAACCAATGGGGGCACGTCCGGGATTTTAGATAAAGAGTGAGTATTTGATTGTTTGTTGTTTAGTGTTGGTATTGTATTTGGTGGTGAGCAGTGTATATAAGGGTAGCATTGGCTGAAGTCTCTTACTGTTGAACCAGGGTCGGCGTCATGGGGGGTCATTCGCGGGCCATGCCCCCCCAAATTAGTCACTGTGCCCCCCCAACGCAGGGTTGGCAAACCTTGCCACTTCGCCGTTTTTTTCTTTTTTTAATCATATAAGTGAAAACGTTTCCACTAAAGGTTTTTTGTGTGAAATACATCAGAAATAAATAATACAAATATAAAACACAGCCTGAGGTGTGCTCACTGCTGCTCTCTGATTGGTGTGTTGCTTGACCAATGACCCCATAGCCGCGGGAAGTAGGGGTGCTGGGGGTGCTGCAGCACCCCCTGTTGGCGAGTGGTGTACATTTGAAAAACTGAGTGACCACCTAAATAAAAATGATTAAACTACATAAAATAGTTATGATTTTACTGAAAATAAAATTAGCTGTATACAGTAGCATATAATAGTCATAGTATATATTTGTATATATCAGGTGGCTTGAATTTATTTTCCAAATAAGTAAAATCCGAGTCATCTAGGTCGTAGGTCTTGGGAGAGTGACGTAATTGACGCGACACACACACTGCAGAGTGACAACTTTCTAGAATGGAGCAAAAAAGGATTTTGGATTTTTTTTCTCCAACAAACAACCCAATAAAAAGAGTGGACCACCAGCTACTCCTCAGCCCACCACCTCTACAACTAGAGTAATATATATAAATTATCCATTATCTCATTACATTTGCGCATATTTTAACACATTTCAGGAACCGAAATCTGAACTTTGGATAAAGCCAGGTTCAAAATTCTCGTTTCATTTTGTAGTCATATTAGCATCTACTGTAAGGCTTTCACCGAAGGGATTTAGGATATCTCTCTTTATCACTCCATAAATCAGAAAATATTGTCAACAGCCCTAAAATATCAATTTTCGCCATGTTTCTAGGTATACAATCTTATATAATTCAGGCTATGAATGATATATGAACAAACCCTTCTGTAAAAGCCTTCATAATATTGATAGGAATATAACTGGAAGGTCTGGTGTATGTAATTGCAACTGAAGTGGACATTTCGGACTCAGAGTAGGAGAAAAAACTCATTTTGAGAAAACGAACTTTAAAGATTGCAGTGAGGCGCTAGCTAAACCCTCTGTTCTTTGGATGACAGCTTGCGCATCGACGCACTCCGTGAAGGTATTTCATGGTCGGGGTCATTTGTGTTTTGTATAACCTTGCTTCGTGCAAGTGACAATTGTTGTTGTCTTCTCTGTGAACGTTTTTTTCCGCCGTTCTTTTGCCATTTTGAGATTTACATTTCTAGCGGAAAGCTAATCAGGAAGTGTTTTAGCACACCACGTGATGCATCTGAACGAATCACGTTGTCAGAAATTGACACCAGCCAATGAGATTTCGTTTCTTGGTTTAAGACCCTTTTGTGCTTTCACGATTGGTTGCTGATACAAAGGAAATGACCATATTTGGATCCGATGAGATCATTGTGCAGGAGAGACGGAGCTTTTCCAACGATGACATTGTGCAAACAGCGATCGCGGTACTTTATGTTACGTTAGAAATGCTAACTTTTGGTGAATTTAGGAGAAATATACAGATGCAAATAGACAAACTATAGTAAAATGAACACTTAAATGTGTATTTTGTACGTTTTCCTTCCAAAAGCCTGAAAGAAAACATGTTATGGAATCAAAATCAGTGCTGGAATTGGGCCGGTACTCACCGGTACGCAGTACCGGCACTTCTGGTTCTGACCCATGGAGTACCGGCACTTCTTGCTCAGTACCGGCATGCTGGCGGTACTCCGGTACTCATGCACCGTGCCAGTACTCAACACTCTCCCGCCGTTCTTATTATACATCCATATATATATATACAGCCGCCCGGTACTCAGTAGATGCGTCATGAGGTGCCGAACGGACATTCTCATCGCTCTAACCGCTGGAGTTTCACAGCGGCTGTCAGCTGTTTACTCCTGTCATTCAAACAGAACGTGCTGGAGAGGGGGCGGGGCTTATCTTCTCCATGTAAATACTGTGGTGGAAACGACTATGTCAAAATTAACCTATTTGACCGTGATTTAATAGTAATACACGTTTCAAAATAATAATAATAATAATGCCGAAGTAACAACATACTGAAAACTGTTAGTAAAACCATGTTTTAATGCTTTACAATTTACATACCTAGATGCACGCGTGTTGTGTTTATGCAGTGCAACTCCCACCCAGTGGGTGGCTATGTAGAGTGATAGAACAGAGCAGGCACGCCCCCGAGAGAAGGAAAGCAAGTCACGTCACAAATTAGCATTTCTAAAATGTTAGCGTGGATTAATAAAAGTGCAAAAAGACAGCGGTTGTCGCCGGAAGAAACTTCAAATACAGAGAATGCTGTGCCTGTGTTGGAAATTGTGTCTGATGGGGAGCTTTCTTTGGTTGATCCTCCTGCTCCAAGTTCTAGTGCATTAGCATTAGCACTAGCTCCGCCGCCTCCTCCAGAGCCTCTAACTTAGCTGCTGCTGGCGCAACTGCCACCACCAACACCGGGCAAAGCGATGCACCTGACTGCTGGACAACGGACCAGGTGCAATATTTTTGCAAGACCAATGCATGGCTCCTTCTTAAAGATAAGAAGCTAGGATGTCGGATATGCAGAGATGTCAAATCTTTGGGAATACACACTGTACAAGGACTGAAACTGTCAACTGAATGGGGTGAGTGTGCAGTGTCTCATTTCGGTGTTGACAAGGGCAAACAACAAGCTAGCCTGAGAAAAAAAATCAAAGAACATAAAGAATCACAAGCCCATGTAAAAGCTGCTGACATCCTTACATCTGCTTCACGTGAAACTATTCAACATCAAGTGCAGTCTATGCATAAATCTGAATTAGACACCACTATCAGAGTTTTTCGAACGGCATATAAAATTGGCAAACATAGCCGGCCATTCACAGACATGCCAATTGATTTGAATGTACAGAAACTGAATGGGCTGAACGTGGGCAGGGTTTTGCACTCCAATAAAACCTGTGGCGAAATCATCGACCACATAGCTCATGAGCTGAAGAAAAAAATGGCAAAAGACATTACAGAAAACCAAAGAAAACTCTGTGTTTTGGTCGATGAATCTACCACTATTAGTGGTAAAACGGTGCTTGTTGTGTGTCTACGCTCAGCATTAGCTGATGCTGAGCCCGAAACGTTTTTTTGGGAGCTGATCGAGTTGGATGGAACAACGGCTGATGACATCACAAAGGCGTTAATGGAGTGTCTTGGAAGAGATTTTAACGAGGACTTTTTAGGTCAGTGTTTCGTTTCTTTTGCATGTGATGGGGCTTCAGTCATGCTAGGGAAGAGAACAGGCATTGCTACGCAGTTGTGTAGTAAATTCCCAAGCCTGTTTGTGTGGCACTGCTCCAATCATCGTCTAGAGCTGGCAGTTGGGGATGTGGTCAAGGAGGTCTCAGGGCTCAATCATTTCCAGATATTTTTTGACAAACTCTATTCCTTGTTCCATGCCTCCCCCAAAAATCAGAGGCAGTTAGCGCAGTGTGCGCAAGCAGTCGGACAGCGTCTCCTGGTGATAGGGCGTGTTTTGTCCATCCGCTGGGTGGCTTCAAGTGAAAGGAGCGTCAGAGCAGTCTGGGAAAACTACAGAGTGCTTCATGATCACTTCACAAATGCTGCAAACGACACGAGCAGGGATTCCAGAGACAGAGCAAAGTACAAGGGCCTGGATGATGTGCTCACATCTGCAACGTTTGTCAGCAATCTGGGACTGATGTACGATGCGCTCACAGAGCTCAGCGACCTCTCTCGGCAACTCCAAAAAGAGAGATGACACTGCCTACAGCAGATAGGCTCTTAACTCGAGAAATACGAGTTTTTGAATCCATGGTCACCATGCCTGGCCCAAACATGACTACAGTTCATACAGCTCTAGCTGAGAAGTCCTTCAAGGGTGTTGCCCTGCGTGAGAATGGCAGGCTTGTACAGATTCATGCAGGTCAGTTTTTTCCGCAGTATGGTAGAGAATCTGAGACACAGAATGACTTCCACAACCTCCTCTCATGTCAGCACAAGAGAAATCCCATTACATGGCCGGGAGGCCCGGGACAATCAGCTAATCCAGGACATGAAAGTTATCCATCCTGGAAGTTGGCCTGAAGAGGAGTTAGACGTACAGTATGGGGACGTAGAGGTGCTACGTTTGTGCGAAGTGCTGAAAGTGGACAGAAGAGAGACTGTTCAGGGCTTTCGCGAATACAAGGAAACCAGGGCATCCCGTACACCTGCTGCCATGGAGCCTCTACTGAAAGCAGTCCGAACCATCGCTGTCTCCACTAGTGAGTGTGAGCGGGCATTCAGCTGCATGAACGATATCCTTACTGCAAAAAGGAATGCTCTCTCTGTCAGCCGACTGTCCAGCCTGGTTTTCATTAAATGTAATGGACCATCACTAGGACAGTTCAATCCGGAACAGTATGTGAGGTCCTGGCTGGCAAAGGGAAGGAGAAGTGCTGATGAAAGAGCCTGTCCAGCTCCAGCCCCTGACACTGATGTCCCCAAGGCCTTCTGGAGCCTTTTCTAACAATGTGAAGTATATTGCAAAGCAGCTCACCCAGTGAGAAAACTTTTGGCATAATGTGCCGATTTGTACAGATCCTGGAGATAGAAGGACTTCAGACCAACCAGGGAGTTATCTGATCAGCTTGGTGTTCAATGTAACTCTTTACCATGGCTCAGACTGTGTTACTTGCAGTTACAGTTTCTCATTTTAGATTGTGCAAATTTTGCATTTGTTTTTACATGTTCTTTGTTCATGCTCTTTATCATTTTTCTGAGTTGGAAAGTTAGATTGCATCATAGTTTACTTTATACATATTTGTATTCTTCAGTGGTGAAGTATATTGCAAAGCAGCTCAGCCATGTGAGAAGACTTTTGGCACTTTTTCGTTTTTCGTTTTCTGAGTTGGAAAGTTAGATTGCATTCAAAATGTACAGAAATACTTAATTTTGTTAAAGCTTTTTATAAAAAATGCTTCTGACCAGAGCTTTGTTTCCTTGTCATTAATGTTGAACACCACCAGAGGGGCTCTCACCTGAAAGGTCTCTGCTTCATGTGTCTTCAGCAGAAGATCTAGACTTTGATTGCTATATTTTCAGTTAATATTGACCTTACTGAGCTTTAGCCATATCCGCTGCCTATCATAAAAAATGTTAAGTACAGTGAACCTTTCTAAAATATACAGTAGTAAGGAGACAAACCCACCAGCATTATAGTAGCCAAATTCTTGTTTGTGGGCTGTATATATAAAATTGACTTGAAAAAGTTGCTGATTTTAGAGTACTGGCACCTTTTTCATTCCAATTCAAGCACTGATCAAAATAGCACAACATCTAAAAATTGACCAGTGCATGAAAAACGATGTTTTTGCCTGCCGTGTCTCGCCTTTAACAAACAATTTATGCGGCTCGTATCGCTGACAGCCGGGCCCGGCCCGGCACCGTCTTTTTAAAAAAAATGTAAACGGCTCCATCCCCACTTTTGGCAGCACCCCCTGAGCAAAATGACTTCCCGCGGCTATGAATGACCCCCGACCTTTTTTTTGTTATCATTACGTGGCTGTGTGTTTAGATGAAAGCCCAGTGACGATCTGTTCATCTGTTATACTGATTATACAGTAAAGCCATCGAAAATAATATGATATACAGTACAGTACAAGTACATGGGTTTCTGTGTTTCATTCAAGCTCGGCTCTGTGTGTGTGTGGCACGAGCGCATTTTGTGAGTGCGCGAGCGGTAACGTGGAATGCTGTTAGCATCTGGTTAGCTAGCTATGCTAATGGATATAAAGGGCTGTTTCTACACCAAGGTGGAGGAGAGTCCTCTCCTGTTTCCTGTGAGAGGATCTTATAACGTCAGCTCAGTGAGGTAAGGACTCTCTCAGTAGATAGTTCACTTTAGTGTAAGTTATCTCAGTGGGTCTCAAACGGTTTGGTCACCATTTATGTAAGTATTTTCGAGGAATACCTTTATATGATCATTATAGTTATTAAAGAGAGAATAAATGAAAAACGGGTATGAAATACTATAGCACAGTAACACAAGAATACAGTTTAAAAGGGGAATGATTAGTAAAATATCCATAAAGAAAAAGTAAATCTGTGTACAGTTCTGTTTCATATGGGTGCTGACTGAGAGATGTAGGCTATCCATAGATCTCTTCATTTTGCTCTCAAAGTGCACCAGATTGATGCATTTAACTTCAATATTTTAAAAATAATCTTCCCGGGGGAGCATGCCCCCAGACCCTCCTAGAGGAGGTTAGGTCCACCCCCACCTAAAACATGTTCACATAGATAAATAAATACATTATAAATTATTATAATTTAAATACATTTGCACACTTTTTATATGGTGGCCTATGTCCATATCAAATCAAATCAAGCTTTTTTTATATAGCACATTTTTCAACAATTTTTGGTCGAGCCAAAGTGCTGTATATATAATAAAAAATAACCTACAGTAAATACACTTTACAGCAAATACAACAGCACAGTTTGTGCAGAATATCAGTATGAGAAAACGACACCCTCTGTCCTTATATGTTTCTGTTTTGGTGGTCGTGCCACAACCGTGCATGTATGCACAAGTCATAGGTGCGCTATACAATAGCACTACACCCTTGCAATGTGTGTGAAAGACAATAGACTTTACAGCATGTTTTTTGAAATTGAAGTTGCGCTGGTGTTTGTGTGTTGGTTGTTGACGGCAGTGTGTGCCCCTCCTTGGTAAATGATTGCCCCCCCCATTCGATTTGTTCTAGAGCCGACCCTGTGTTGAACAGCTCCGTCAGTTTAGATAGGGGAGTGTCTAGCTGGGCTGAATCAGTCCTTCCTTCAGACACTCATTTATTATTTTGCCTTTTTTATTTTCGGGGTAATCCTGGGTGGGGATTTAGTCCCTGTTGGGGGCAGGCGTTTCAGGGTTTCGGCCGCTGATGTTTGCCTTTCCTCAAGCCCGGCACGCTCCAGAAGATAGGTAGGTAAGTTTGTGGTAGGCAGGATCTGGGGAAGTTTGTTATTTGAAAGAGTTGATGTTTGTGTAGCCTCAGATATTTTGCCAGTTGAGTGAGGTGATTTAAGTGAGTGTTGAAAATGAGTTTGTGTGTTTAGTATGGCCTCCCTTGTGTGGAGTGAGTCCTCTCATACTGGTTCTAAATTAGATGCCAGGTTGAAAGTGAGGTTAGCTCGTCTACAGTGGGAGAAGGAGGAGCGTGAGCGAGAGTTTCAGCTCAGGAGGGAGCTGGAGATCAGAAAGTTAGCGTCAGCTAGAGCTGCAGACAGGTTCAGTTGGTACCTCTTCGGGTACACAACCAGTGTCAGGTTCTGCTGCTGCTTTTGATGTTGGTAGCAACATTCAGCTGGTCCCTGTCTTTCGTGAGTCAGAAGTGGAGACCTTCTTTGGTGCATTTGAGCGCATTGCTGCTGCTCTGCGCTGGCCAGAAGATGTGTGGGCCATACTTGTACAGTGCAAGCTAGTCGGCAAGGCTCAGGCGGCTTGCTCTTCTCTTACTGTCGAGGATTGTATGGTGTATGACAAAGTGAAAGGTGCTGTTCTCAGGGCATATGAGCTTGTGCCTGAGGCCCACAGGCAGCGTTTCCGCGGCCTGAAGAAAATGTCTGGCCAGACTTATGTGGACTTCGCAAGGGAGAAGAAAATCCTCTTTGACAGGTGGTGTAGAGCTTGTAAAGCTGATAACATTACCTTAATGTGTGAACTAATGATGCTGGAGGAATTTAAAAACTGTGTACCAGAGCGTACTGTAGTTCATTTAAATGAGCAAAAAGTATCTACCCTTCAGCAGGCTGCCACTCTAGCAGATGAGTTTGCACTTACACATAAAAGCGTTTTTTCTCAGCGTGATCCTCCTCATCAAGAGCGTGATTCCCCTCAGCAAGATTTTATCCATAGAGCTCGTGACACATACGTGCCAGTTTTCCAGTGTCAGGTCCCAAGCCAGAAAAGCCTTGTTTCTTTTGTCATAACCCTGGTCATTTGATAGCAGACTGTGCAGCTTTGAAGCGAAAGCAGGCCACCACTATGGCGGATGAGGAAGGGATTGTGCTATCACACAGTGGTGTTTTGGCTCAGAGCAATTCTCCTCATCGTGATGGTTTCCGGAAAGCTCGTAACAGGCGTGCCACACATGCTCATTCTGTTTCTCTTCCAGGACCCAAGAAAAAGAGATTGTGTTTCTTTTGTCTTGACCCTGGTCATCTAGTGGCAGAGTGTGTAGCTCGGAAGAAGCAGGTGGCAGCTTCCAAGCGGTCTGTGGAAAAGCCAAAAGACCAGCACCCAGTTGCAATGCGACAGAGTGGTGAGTTGCAGTTAAGTTCTGCGTCCGTCTGTGACAGTGCTGTGGGTGTTCCAGTCTCTGAAGCGGTGGGTGTGGACCTGGCTCAGACCGATGTGGATCTGTGTTCAGTGAGTGATGTGGGTATTCCGTGTGATGTGTGTGTGTTCCATGTGTTGCTCTGGTGTTGGCTGCTTGTGAGCAGTATAACGTGTGTTTTATGGGGGGGGGGGTGTTACGTGCCGCAGTTGGTGCTTGTGTGTGTGTGCTTTTGGGTGTGTGTCTCTCTCTCTCCCTGATTGTCTCCAGGTGCTGCAGTGGCCTCTCTCCTTCTTCTCTGGCTGCATGTGTGCAGCATGTCTCGGTCTCTGTGTGAGGCCTTTATATTTGTGAATTGTTAGGAGTTGTGTTCCTGTACACAGTCGTACCTTAGTTTACTTTACAATTTGGCTGGTGAGCCTGTTTTCTTTTTGTCTATTAAAACCTCAATTTGTGGCTTCAGAGATCCGTTTCCTCTCCTTTTTCTCTCGCCCGGTCATTTTATATTTTGTTACTTCGCTTTGGTTACCCTAGCCCAGTAGGGAACGTAACAGTGTTATATTTGATGAACAGAAATATTAAGAGTACATACTTTCATAGGGGGAAAGTATGTACTCTTAATATTTTTCAGCAAAGATGTTTTATTGAGAAGATGATCACTACGTGACAGAAGTTTCAAAACCGTTTATGGTCTCCGGTACTTCCAGTCCAACAACGAAGTCAAAGTGAATGGTCAAGTCTTGACTGATCGTCAATTATAATTTGTTTTGCTCATTGATCCACCTGTTTGAGCTTTATGCATGCATAGAGGAAAAGCTAAACTAACCAGATGATTGCTGGAGATGAATGTGACATCGCTTAGCTGTTGTTTCAGAGATCAGCAGACAGTGAGAATTCTTAGCCTGCTTACTTTTCTTGGTTGTTAAAAAATCTTTGGCCCTAATTCCATTTCCCCACATTAAAGCAATCCACAGAGAGAATGGGGCAGACAGGAAGAGTTCAGAGAGAAGATGGAGAGACAAAGGAAAGTTTCACAGACAGGTTCATAAATGAGAGCGAGTTGGGAGCTGTATGTGATGAAGAGCAGAGTGGGTGGGATGGAGAGGGATAAAAGACCCAGAGATAATGATCAATGTAGAGGGAGACAAAGACAGGGCCTGAGCAGCAGGAGCTAAAGACACACAGTGACAGTCCTGCTGGTCTTTATGTTCTGTTAGCTGTCTGCTTTTACAAGGTCATGTTGTTTGATTGATGATGGAAATGAGTGGGAAGCTGGGCGACTAATCTCTGAGGTAGGAGAAACCTTTGGAAGCATTTCACAGTAAAAATCCTAAACAAAACCAAGACATTCAACAGAAATGTCCAAATAAAATAAAATGCTACACAGCCCCAGTCACGATTTCGTTTGCAAACCACTTTTGGCTTCAAGTGCATAAAGTATACTCTCATACTTTGAGAGGTTTTTAAAAAAGTGTTTTGTCATTTGCAGTTGTTTTTTGAAGCACACAGGTGTTTGTGGCTATGAAGGTAGATATGGTGCAAAATGCGAGAGCGTGTAAAACCTGATGAGAGCACTTGCAGAAAAAAAATCCGAGCTTGTGTGCATACATTTACACTTGTATAAAATATCCACGTAACCGTGAACCAACATTTGAAGTCACAGGAAAACATAAACGTTTTGTAGGTTGTAGAAAAAAATGAACTTAGTGATGAAATGTTCACTTGCAGAAAAATTAGGGCTGTCAAACGATTACAATTTTTAATCAGATTAATCACAGCTTAAAAATTAATTAATCATGATTAATCACCATTCGAACTATGTCCAAAATATGCCATTTCTTTATGTATATTGTTGTGGGAATGGAAAGATAAATGAAAGAAGACGGATATATCCATTTAACATACAGTATGTATGTTTATTATAAAAAATGTCTGCGTGTCAAAATGAAAGACAGCCCACACACATATCAATCATCAAACCATGGGGTCTTAATTCATTACGTGTTGATTTCAATCAACGGGGGAGTACTTCAGGAAAGTCGGGGGGGGGGGGGGGGGCTAGTGGAGTACTTCGTGACCACAGAGCGTGACCGTTGTGATCAGCTGTTTTAGCGCAGTTCTCCAGTGAAGGGGGGGAGTCTCCATCCGCAGCTGGTTGGCGTAGTTTTGGCACAATTCCGTTGTACAGACCGACGTTAACAGCAGCCCTGTCTGTGCACACGGAGACCGACTCTGTCGTCCGGTGATTTTACCGCCTTCTGGAAAAGCTTCACAAGTACCTACGTCGGTACGCAAATGCGCTTTGTGACACAAGTGACGGTACGCATTTCAGATTACGCACATAACCTGCGTACCAGTTATGTGCACCCCTGTACTACAGCAAAAGTATTCTCCGTCGGGACTTCCTGCAACAACACCACACCGTTATCTTGATTCTGATTGGCCAGAAGACATTATCAAAGATGTTCTATTGAGAAGACGATCACTACGTGACAAAAGTTTTCAAAACCGTTTCTGGTCTTCGGTATTTCCAGACAAGTGGCTACTGAAATCAATCTTACTAACTGCTGTCTGTGCAATTTACTCGGCGCGAGTTGGCGGACTTTATTTTGCTTACTTTAACATCATTTTTCATGGTGGGGCTAAGCCATTTCTTGGTATGGGTGTAGCCTACCCCAGCCATACCCTGGCGCTGCCACTGGTGGGATGTATGGGGCGGGCCATTCTGCACATGCGTTAAATGCGTTAAATATTTTAACGCAATTAATTCAAACAATTAATTACCGCCGTTAACGTGATAATTTTGACAGCATTAAGAAAAATACATATTTTTTAAATATATTTTCCATTACAACTGCAATTTGGTTATTACAACCTCTCAAATCAGTCATTACAACTTGACGAATCTGCTCTGTGGCAGTATACATCGACGAATCTGCGGCCTTGTCTTTTGCTACACTTCTTGCGATGAATGTGTCGCAACATTTTCACCTGTAGATGTGGGGGGAGGGTTGGAGCGAAGGGGCGGAGCTATCAGAACGACACAAACTCGGGTCAGTCACACAGCCATACTCAGGTCGAACCAGATGACTGCGGGGCCTCTTTCACACCAACGCAGTTCCAGGGCTGTTTCCTGTTCACGCCGCAGCGGAGACGGCTCTTTCCCCCAAAAACCGGTTCTTACCAAACTCGAAACAATTTGAGATTAACCTGAGCTAACAGTTTATGGAGAGTACGGCCAATACAAGTTGAAACAAGCAGTACCGCTGAGCAAAGTGACTAGAATGCAACCACACACTTAGAAAAAAAGCACACTTTATAAAGTCAGGCAACACTAACCAGGCTTCATGTGATTATGTTTATTTGTACCTTACTTTGACCATCCGTTCGCTGTTATTGATCATTGTGGAGAGAGGCAGATGTTTTGTTTTGTATTAGCAGCTATCGGATGGAATCAATACGTGGGCTGCACAGGTTGTCATATTCGACTATCACAAGTAGAATCATAAAAATACGCCGGTAAAATGTGCCTGTAGAAAACGTCTTATGCTAATGCCTTCGTTTTTATACTTTCATATTATCTTTCTTAGTCCCACCTAGTGTTGTCACGATACCAACATTTTGGTTCCGATACCGATACCAAGTCAAGAATTGCGATTCCGATTCTTTTTCGATACTTTTCTTAAAAAAAGGGAAACAGTCTAAAATGTAATTATTGTGCTTTATTTCACACCAGAAACAGAACCATAACACAAACTTTTAAACAATGAGAACAAAAAATTAAATAAATGACTAGAATTTGTATTAAATACAATTAAGCATCATCTATAAACAACTTTTTTGTTTTTCGCTTCTGGCGTCTTTTTTACTAGCCGAGGCGCAGCGGCAGTTGCACTCCCACTTGCAGCCATGCTTCTCGCTTTCTCACATGCTCTGGCAGCTAGCGCGTGCACGAGAGAGGGGAGGGACTTAGAGCGTGCTTGAGAGGGGAGGGACTGCAGGCACGGCTGCAGTGCAGGGAGTGGAAGCAGAGCGCTGAATACACACGGCTCTTATTAAAACAGCACTTTCTCACCGGAGTACTTTCCCCCGTCATTCTTAAAGTACCGATACTAATGAAACGGAGGAATCGTAACGTTTTTAACGGCAGGGTATCGCGGTACGTTTCAAGTATCGGCAGGGGCGGATCTACCGGGGTGGCATGGGGTGGCAGCTGCCACCCTAAAACACATCCTTGCCACCCCAGCTGCCACCCCAGTTGGCAGCTTTGTTTTGAAATAAAAGTTGTGGCTCATCGGACATTTATGAGAAAAAATATCTAATGTCCGAGTGCAAGTGAATGCACCACAAGACGCGAGCCAGTTACCCCCCTCCCTGGCGCGAGCTGAAATGTGATTGGCGGCGATTTAATTTTGAACGGGACAGAACAAATAGAGAAGCATTCGGTGAAGTAGACGGAAGGAATGAGGTAAGACTGATCAACTACGTCTCCTGTGAAATAAGTGTAGAACAAAGCTAATGTTTTCCAGTTACAGAAAAGAGAGAAGTTAGATATGTCCATGTGAATCATAACGTTAATGCTGATATTGAAACGATACAAATCCGGTTGAGTAACGTTATTATCAGTAACTCTTTACTTACTGTACAGTGTGTGGAACGTTAGCTAGGTTTTTGTTTAAAAAAATGTCATGCATGAAATATTTTTATATTATCAATCATTTAACAAGATGTACGACCTGATCAAGGCTAAACGATTCTGCTCTTCAATAATAACTTTGAATCTTATTTCAGGAATCTGTTTGGATTGCAAGCAAAGATTGGGCCACAAGCTAGAGTTTGAAGCACACAGTAAGTGGGAAAACAACAAGCATTTGCTCAAACAGCATTTTAATTTGAACACCATTATTAATAATGATTACGGGTAATATAAAAGAAAATAACGTAATAAATGGGCTTTGAATCTTATAGAAATGAAGAGGAAACGTGGCATTGCAAGTTTTTTCTCACCAAAAAGGATAGAAAGTGAGGCTGAGCAACAGGGAAGTGACAAGGTAAATGACCAGGGACATGAGGAGGTGGAAGGAGATGAAGAACAGCAACAGGAAAGTGTCAGTGATGAGATAGAAGGCAAAGATGAACAGGGACAGGAGGAGGAAGGAGAACACAACAGAGAAGAAGAGACGGAAGAGGGAGAGCATCACATAGACAAGGTGCAAGAGGGAGAGAGCGAGAGACAACAAGACGGCATGCAGAGCTCAGACAGTGAGGGGGAAAGGAATATTCCTAAGCCCTTGCAACCAACGGCCAGTCGAGTTGGTCCACATGGTATGAAAATTGTTAATACAAAGTATAATGCATCTGAATAAGATGCAAAAATCACACAAAAGGACATTTTGCAAAACAGTTTATTTAAGAGACAGGGCTAGCCTCAGTCTAATAAATACATTATTAATTCAAAAAAAATTATGTTTGCTTTCCTTAGATAGTTTTGAGTATGAGGAAAAGGGTAGATTGTGAGTATTTTGTGTACAATGTATTTTAGACCTATTATAGCAGCTGAGGTTGAAATTAAAAAATTACCCAAAACAATACACACCCAGGCCAAAATGTTGTGCTGCATGCATTAACACAGCCAGTAGGTTAAACACATATTGAATAAATGACAGCTCCAAACTGTGTTATAATTAGTTGATTATAATGTGTAATCAGTTAAGCTCTATTACAGTTTGAATATGTTTTACTCCCATTTTCTAGACATATCCAAGTCCAGGTGTGAGGAGCCAGCTCAGCCGACACGGGAGAGTTTCCCCAAGACCCTTCAGGGAGGAGCCAGAAGAAGCTTCAGAACGGACTGGTACAAAACTCATTCATGGCTTGAGTACTCACAGTCCAATGATTCAGCGTATTGTTTCCCCTGTAGACATTTCTCTTTACCTGATGCCCCCAAGA
The DNA here is from genome assembly GCF_902827175.1 of Gymnodraco acuticeps. NCBI lineage: Eukaryota > Metazoa > Chordata > Actinopteri > Perciformes > Bathydraconidae > Gymnodraco > Gymnodraco acuticeps. The sequence goes on along the minus strand of NW_022990042.1, from coordinate 986,116 downwards.
CCGTTTTCACCTCAATTGACGGGTATCGTAACTGGAAAAAGCCCACAATGAAAGACAGTGGTTTCTGTTCTTATGCCCGATCTGAAAGCCATGTAAATGCAATGTTTGCATGGGGAGAAAACAAGAAAATGAGTGACAGAAATAGCTCAATGATGGGAATAATGGATGAGCAAAATAAGAAACAGGTGATTGAAAATCAAAACTACATTAAAACACTAGCTGAGATTCTGATTCTAACTGCCACAGAAAACACAGCCCAGCAGGGTCACAGAGAGAATCCTGACTCAGAAAAAAAAGGTGTTTTTTTTAGCTATGTTAGATTTGCTGGGAAACCATGATCCTATGATTAAAAAAAGACTTGAAAAGCAAGCTAAAAATGCAACATACACCAGTAAAACTATCCAAAACGAGATACTGGAATGTTTGGCTGCAATGGTTAAGGAAGAAATAATTCAAGAGGTTAAAAAGAGCAGGCAGTTTGCAGTTATTGTAGACGAAACTAAAGATCTTCAGAAAAAAGAGCAAATTTCATTTGTTCTGAGATACTATTACAATGGTGTTGTTCACAAGAGCTTTCTGGAGTTTGACGTGGCAGAAGGCCTGGATGCTGCTGCGTTAAGTGGTAAGATTATTTGTTTTCTTGAGAAACATGTGCTGGAGTATAAAGAAAACCTTGTCGGTCAGGGCTACGATGGCGCTGCAGTGATGAGCGGGGCACATGCTGGTGTTCAAGCGAAAATAAAAGAAGTAGCCAAAAATGCTTTCTATGTGCATTGCAGTGCACACTGCCTAAACTTAGTCATAGTGGACTCTGTCAAAAGTGTAACAAATGCGGGAAACTTCTTCTCATTGATGGAACGATTGTATGTGTTCATATCTGGGTCTTATGTACACAACAAATGGCTGGAAGTGCAGCGGGAGATGTTTGACGGTGCACCAAGGGAACTCCAAAGGCTTAGTGATACACGTTGGGCCTGCAGACATGTAGCATGTCGCAATGTTATGGATAGGTTACCTGCAATAGTACAGCTGCTTGAAGAGATTTCCTCTGATAACCATCCACATAGAGCTGTTGAAGCCAGGGGGATATTGGTTCAGATTGATCTGAATTTTGTTGGATGCCTTGTACTGTTCCGAAAGGTCTTGAGTGACTCTAAATTTTTGTCAGATATGCTCCAGTCCAAAACATTGGACTTGGCTAAGGCCGTGGAACTAGTTGAAGCACTTAAAGTGACACTGGTACAATATCGCAGTGAAGCCTCCTTTGATGAAGTATGGAGTGAAGCACTTGTTTTATGTGAAAGAAGTAGCATTGAAACAACTCAGCGAAAGCCAAAGAGGTCAAGACAGACAACAAGGACCCTTCAAGATAGTGTCATCCCTTCCACTTTGGGACAGCATGTAGTTCCAGATGGCAAACACTCTTTTTGCGTCAATGTGTACTATCCAGTTATGGATAACATGATTGGAGAAATAGAAAGATGCTTTTCTCACACAAATTGCAACATAATGCAAGGTGTCCAGGCACTAAATCCATCAAGTGCTACTTTTTTGAGTGAGAAGGCTATTCTTTTATTGGCTAATGCCTATGATTCTAATATTGAGGATCTTAAACACGAATTACATCAGACGAGGAGAGTACTAGAAAGAAAGAAGAAGGAAAAGGCAAGTCCTACCACTCTGATGGAGTTTGCTCAATTTTTTGACCCATACAAGGATGTTTTTTACGAGTTGTCCAGATTGTGTAAAATAGCAGTAGTTTTACCGGTGAGCAGTGCATCCTGTGAAAGAAGTTTTTCAACTCTTAGGATCATTAAGAGTTATTTGAGGTCTACAATGACAGAAAAGAGACTGTCAAGTTTGGCTGTACTCAGCATTGAATCCAAACGCAGTAAAGCTTTGGATCTCAATAAGTTTGTGAGGCGTTTTGCTGAACAACATGGAAATCGCCGCATTCAGCTGTTATAGCCAACTTGATGCTCTGCTCACGAATGACTCGATGAGCATAGAAAACTGTTAACGTGATAAACTTGTGTTAAGGGAAATGTGTACATTTGTCCTCAGTTGTTAAATATATATATATTCTGTACTCAAGCTCACAAAGGGATGTCAAAGGGATGTCATGTTATTATTGTACCACTGTGAGGCAATAGGTGTTGTTATTCTAAGTTAGCTCGGCTGAGCGAAAGGATGCACCTGCAGTGCAGAGTAAAATAAACCATGCCTAAGGACTTAACAGTTCATCGTCTCTGTCTCAACTATTTCTCTCCGAGTGCAACGTATGAGGAAGCTGCCATCCTTAACCTCTTTGTGGGGGTCTAACATTGATTGTTAACATTGATTGATATGACTGCGATTAAATCAGCATATACTTCTGCCACCCCTCAAAATCTCCTGCCACCCTCTTGCCACCCCATGAATATTTTTCTAGATCCGCCCCTGAGTATCGGTACACCGTGCAACACTAGTCCCACCTATTGTGTATTTTTGAAAAACTTATGATTTCGAGACTTTTTAAAATATATTTTCCATTACAACTGCAACCTGGTTATTACAACCTCTCATCAGTCATTACAACTTCACGAATCTGCTCTGTGGCAGTATAAATCGAATAATCTGCGGCCTTGACTTTTTGCTACACTTCAGCTGCACGCAGCTCCCGTTCTAGCTCCGTGTGAAAGGGGCAACAACAACAATGGGGGACTGCGTCGGGTCGATGATCGTGTTACTTTTAATCATACGAAGCCAGATTAAATTAAATAACTACTTCTCCAACCTTATACTTTTCTCCAGAGTGCCGTGGTTCATTGTTTATTAATGTGTTTCAGCGGCATTTACCGACCGCTGCAGTACAGCTCGTCCACCAGAGTTTATTCTCCCGTTAACTCACAGCAGCGGCCGCTGTAAAGTATTCACTGTCTGACTGTCACACAAGCAGCTGATAAATATCCCCAGTTCCCCTTAAGTTAGGGTGACCAGACGTCCCCGTTTGTATTGGCCTGTCCCCAGTTGAAACTATCCCGGAAATGTACGCTAAAAACACATAGCAAGGTGAAATAAAACTTTTCATGTCAGGAAACACTGGGTAAACACAGACTGTGGTCAAGCCAGCCCCCACTTCGGAAAACACAGTCATGCCAGCCCGCATATTGTATTGCGGTGTGCGAATATCCTATGCATTACGGTAGAGGCCTGTAAAACTGCCTTCAAAATAAAAGCGTTTACTCGGTCAATAACAAATATACCTAAAAAACACACCAAACATATTCATATGGAGCTTAAATTAAGAAATATGTACTATATAATGTGATCAATAATAATTTAAAACAAACTACGTATAACTACCACATTATAACTGAGTGAATATAAAATGTAAGTATACAGTTATGAAGACATATCTGATATTTCCACTGGGTGACTAATTTCAATTGATGTTGACACCATCTCACAACACTCCTAAAATAATATTACTTTCTGAAGCACAATTTAAAATGTATGCTGTTTTAAATCTCAAATTAGATCTATTGTCCATCTATATTTTGATTATTATTTATTGGAAACTGTCCATAATCAAAGAGTCATTCAAAGTCAATTAAATACTTATTTCACTTCAGGGTGATAGCAGGAGACCCCATCTAGTCACTCAGAGAAAATCAGGACAATCTGATTTAGAGTTTCAAAATAAAATACTTTTGAAATCTCATATATGGGCTATCGTCCTTCTGTTTGTATCCAACAATTAAAATGTTTGAATTACATTGAACCAGAATTGTCCCCGTTTTTTCTTTAACAGTGAAGAAAATTGGATATGTTAATGATATATTGACCGCAAAACTCAAAATGTCCCCGGTTTTAATTTAGAAAATCTGGTCACCTTACCTTAAGTGAATGTGTGTCAGTCTGAATTGACGCTGTTTCTCTGGTATGAAATGGGTGATGTTAGCATAGCAACCGAAGCTAAACTGACTATATTGACAACTTGTTGCTATCCTATTGTGGCGCCACAATAGGATACAATAGGATAGCAACAAGTACTCAATATAGTCATATCTACCTTCATAGTGGCTCTCCTATCGTTTGTGTTTGTGTCAATTGTGAAAAATCAGCGAGTAAATAAGCAAATTGTATAGAGGTGTCCTTGTACTGTACCTGCACTTTAAAAAATAGCATGATATAAATCGTTTGAATGTCGCATCTACATTAGAGATCATCAGAAACATGTTCAGCTTGAGTATGGACAATAAAAGGTCATGATAATTTAACAATAAAAAGAGGGGTTTATTTTTAGACTTAGATACTGTACGTACAGTGGGGCAAAAAAGTATGTAGTCAGCCACCAATTGTGCAAGTTCTCCCACTTAAAAAGATGAGAGAGGCCTGCAATTTTCATCCTAGGTACACTTCAACTATGAGAGACAGAATGGGGGGAAAGAATTCAGGAAATCACATTGTAGGATTTTCAATGAATTAATTGGTAAATTCCTCTGTAAAATAAGTATTTGGTCACCTACAAACAAACAAGATTTCTGGCTCTCACAGACCTGTAACTTCTTCTTTAAGAGCCTCCTCTGTCCTCCACTTGTTAACTGTATTAATGGCACCTGTTTGAACTCGTTATCAGTATAAAAGACACCTGTCCACAACCTCAAACTGTCACACTCCAAACTCCACTATGGCCAAGACCAAAGAGCTGTCAAAGGACACCAGAAACAAAATTGTAGACCTGCACCAGGCTGGGAAGACTGAATCTGCAATAGGTAAGCAGCTTGGTGTGAAGAAATCAACTGTGGGAGCAATTATTAGAAAATTGAAGACATTAGGGGTGTAACGGTTCACAGTAGTCACGGTTCGGTTCATACCTCGGTTTGGGGGTCACGGTTCGGTACGGGTTCGGTACAACAAGGAAAAGCAAAAAAAAGTCCCAAATGCATAATTTATGTTGCTGTTATTTATTTTTAACAATAGCGCAAGTTTTGGTATGAAAATAAGGAACTCTAACATTTGGAATCATTAACTGTATTACAGTTAAAAACAAACCACAAACAGTAACACACACACTCAGATGGCCATATTATTTATAATGGCTGATGTCAAACAAAAAGGTTAAATAAGCTGTACAACTAAAAAGAATGTCTTGAACATATTAAAATAAATAATAAGAAAATAAAATCTGTACATTTAGGAGCAATGTCTAACATGTGTAATTAACTTGTGAGTGTGTGAGGCCATTATGCCTAAATAAAGGTACTCAAGCTTTACTCTATTTTCAAGTTGTTCTTCAAAAAGATGAGTTTGTCTACGTTGTCAGTAGTGAGGGCAGATCTGTTGGCGGTAACTATGTCACCTGCCGTCGAGAAAACCCTCTCGCTGGGGACTGAGACTGACTCGGATGTGATTGAGCATGTTTGACGCGTTACCACTAGCATACCGCACCGCTGTCGAACAACGCCGACACACCGTCCTCGTCCGATCCACAACTCGCACCCCATCGTTATTGTAGTACACAGAGAACCCGAAATGTTCCCACACACCTGATTTAAAAGAAGCAGGTGGGTTTTCTAGCTCCTGTGTGTTGTGTGAACTCGCCATAGCTAGGCTACTACATTTTCTTCTTCATATATTGTGTTCGTTTTGTTCTTGTTCTTCATTTGTTATTTACGGGCGGCTGGCTTTGAGACGCAATGCCGCCCCCTGGATTATATATAGTGTAATACTGCCCTGAGTGACAGACTTTTTTCCCACTCGTAAAAAAAGGCGTATTCGCCGTGTGACTGCATGTGCCGAACCGTGACGTCTGAACCGTGACGGTACGGGACGAATACGGATACCGTTACACCCCTAGAAGACATACAAGACCACTGATAATCTCCCTCGATCTGGGGCTCCACGCAAGATCTCACCCCGTGGGGTCAAAATGATCACAAGAACGGTGAGCAAAAATCCCAGAACCACACAGGGGGACCTAGTCAATGACCTGCAGAGAGCTGGGACCAAAGTAACAAAGGCTACCATCAGTAACACACTACGCCGCCAGGGACTCAAATCCTGCAGTGCCAGACGTGTCCCCCTGCTTAAGCCAGTACATGTCCAGGCCCGTCTGAAGTTGGCTAGAGAGCATTTAGATGATCCAGAAGAGGATTGGGAGAATGTCATATGGTCAGATGAAACCAAAATAGAACTTTTTGGTAAAAACTCAACTAGACGCGTTTGGAGGAAAAAGAATGCTGAGTTGCATCCAAAGAACACCATACCTACTGTGAAACATGGGGGTGGAAACATAATTCTTTGGTGCTGTTTTTCTGCAAAGGGACCAGGACGACTGATCCGTGTAAAGGAAAGAATGAATGGGGCCATGTATCGTGAGATTTTGAGTGACAACCTCCTTCCATCAGCAAGGGCATTGAAGATGAAACGTGGCTGGGTCTTTCAGCATGACAATGATCCCAAACACACCGCCCGGGCAACAAAGGAATGGCTTCGTAAGAAGCATTTCAAGGTCCTGGAGTGGCCTAGCCAGTCTCCAGATCTCAACCCCATAGAAAATCTTTGGAGGGAGTTGAAAGTCTGTGTTGCCCAGCGACAGCCCCAAAACATCACTGCTCTAGAGGAGATCTGCATGGAGGAATGGGCCAAAATACCAGCAACAGTGTGTGAAAACCTTGTGAAGACTTACAGAAAACGTTAGACCTCTGTCATTGCCAACAAAGGGTATATAACAAAGTATTGAGATGAACTTTTGTTATTGACCAAATACTTATTTTCCACCATAATTTGCAAATAAATTCTTTAAAAATCAGACAATGTGATTTTCTGGATTTATTTTTTCTCATTTTGTCTCTCATAGTTGAGGTATACCTAGGATGAAAATTACAGGCCTCTCTCATCTTTTTAAGTGGGAGAACTTGCACAATTGGTGGCTGACTAAATACTTTTTTGCCCCACTGTATGTGTTAGGGTTAGGTAGAAAACAGATTTTAGTTTCAGCAGGTGAAGCAATATGTTCATAAAATAGTGTGTGTGAGCTTAACTGTGTGTATTAAACTGAAACGGAGCATTTTCTGTCAACTCAGATTTTAATTCAGCTTTTTTAAACTGTAGTATGTGCTCATGCGTTTCAGTGTTGCTGAATGAAAGGCAGCTTTTCCTATCAATAACATTTCTGATCCTAAATATCTTGGTTTCTTCTTCTGACTTTTTCTTTCTGTGTCTTATCTTTCTTACAGTGCATACGCTTTTCTGCTTGCTCCTGCCTCTGCTTACTGTTTATGCTGATTTTCCTATTCTTATTCTCTGAAAACTTCGAGCAGCGGCTCCTGGACATTAACTTATCACTGAGACAGTTCATCTTCGTAAATAGACGGAGGGTTTCAGCCATATTTAAACATTTTTACGACGACCTCAGTCTTACAGTAGCGTGGCCTAGCAACAGCTAAAGCCTGGTAGGCTACTGCATGCTATTTAGCTTAAGCTAGTTGGTAGCAAAATGCCTCCGTTCTCTAGAGATGACTTCCACAAACTTATACAGAAGATCGCTGTGTTGTAAATGAAAATGCAACGGTTGGAAGTTAACGTGGAAGTGAATGGACTATGTCGTGGGAATGACACCACTTTACCAGTGTTGCAAAATAATGGAGAAGGGTATGCTAACTCACAGCTAGTTAGCAGCTACAAGGATTCCAAGGAACAGGAGGGCTGTGTACTGGGTAATAAATCTACAAGTGGTAGTCCTCCCTGGAACTCTCTGGGTGCAAAGCCTAAGAGTAAATCATTTCCATGGGATTTGGGAGGACGGATAACAGGCAGAGCCCAGCGCTCTGAAATCTGTGCTGCGACCGGCTGGCCTGCATTGTTATCACCCAGGAAGAGCGCCTCTTCAACCCCTATTCATACTAGGAAACAGCAGTGGACAACTGCTAAAGGGAGAATTACAAACAATCCTCCTAAACCACCAAGTGTGCCAATCCAGAACAGATACGCTCCGCTGACCGAGAACCGGACATCTCTTTCTGATGACCTGGATAACCTGTCCTCTTCACACAGCAGGGTAAGGACCAATAGCTACTCCAAAAGTAAAAGGCTAGAGGGAAAGCTAATGACTGGGCCTTAAACTCTGATTGTGGGTGACTCTGCTGTAAGAGATGTAAAAGGTCTGTGTAAAAAAAGTCCCAAATGCATAATTTTTTTTGCTGTTATTTATTTGTAACAGTAGTGCAAGTTTTGGTATGAAAATAAGGAACTCTACCATTTGGAATCATTAACTGTATTACACAGTTAAAAACAAACCACAAACAGTAACACAGACACACTCAGATGGCCATATTATTTATATTGGCTGATGTCAAACAAAAAGGTTAAATAAGCTGTACAACTAAAAAGAATGTCTTGAAAATATTAAAATAAATAATAAGAAAGTGTTTCAATCACAATCAATAAAAGGCAATACAGAACTGTATAACATCTCCTGATGTCAAAATATAAAATAAATACAATGCTAAATATAAAACAAAATAAAATGTGTACCTTTAGGAGCAATGTCTAACATGTGTAATTAACGTGTGAGTGTGTGTGAGGCCATTATGCCTAAATAAAGGTACTCAAGCTTTACTCTATTTTCAAGTTGTTCTTCAAAAAGATGAGTTTGTCTACGTTGTCAGTAGTGAGGGCAGATCTGTTGGCGGTAACTATGTCACCTGCCGTCGAGAAAACCCTCTCGCTGGGGACTGAGACTGACTCGGATGTGATTGAGCATGTTTGACGTGTTACCACTAGCATACCGCAGCGCTGTCGAACAACGCCGACACACCGTCCTCGTCCGATCCACCACTCGCACCCCATCATTGTTGTAGTCCACAGGGAACCCGAAATGTTCCCACACAGCTGATTTAAAAGAAGCAGGTGGGTTCTAGCTCCTGTGTGTTGTGGGAACTCGCCATAGCTACTAACTTTTCTTCTTCATGTATTGTGTTCGTTTTGTTCTTGTTCTTCATTTGTTATTTATGGGCGGCTGGCTTTTAGGCGTAATACCGCTCCCTGGATTATATATAGTGTAATACTGCCCTGAGCGACAGACTTTTTTCCCACTCGTAAAAAAAAGGCGTATTCGCCGTGTGACTGCATGTGCCGAACCGTGACGTCCGAACCGTGACGTCCGAACCGCGACGGTACGGGACGAATACGGATACCGTTACACCCCTACCGTCTAGTCATTGTTGGTGATTTTAACATCCATGTTGACAACCCCCAGGACAGAGGGGCAAAAGAACTGTTTTGTGTTCTTGATAGCTATGGACTGACTCAGCATGTGATGGAGCCCACGCACAATAAGGGACACACTCTGGACTTAATTATCTCAAAGGGTCTGAATATCTCTAAGGTTGTGGTGACTGATGTTGCACTCTCTGATCATTCCTGTGTTTTCTTTGAGAGCTCTATTTCTGTTCACAAAAATGTTCAAAAAGAGGTAACCACAAAGCGATATTTAACTGAAAATACTAGGGAAATGTTTACTCAGAATTTTTCTTCCACACTTGCCCCTGCTAACATCTCAGTAAATGAGCTAGTAGATCATTTTAATAAAAAAATAAAAAATGTTATAGATGCCATTGCTCCAACTAAGGTAAAGGAAGTGTCTGGCAAGAAAATATCTCCATGGAGAAAGGCCATGACCGTGAAAACAGAAAAAAGAGAATGTCGCAGGTGGCGAAAAACAAATCTCCAGGTTCACTTTGAAATCTATAAAGAGAGACTTGGCCTTTATAATTTGGAATTGAAAAACGCACGACAATCGTTCTTCTCTGACATCATTACCAAAAACAAAAACAACGCACGTGCCTTGTTTGCTACCGTCGACAGACTAACTAACCCCCCCGTGTCAGTAGCCTCTGAATTTCTATCCACCAATGCAATGATTTTGCCTCCTTTTTCACTGACAAAATCAGACAAGCAGTCAGTGCCTCTGCATCAGGAATAGCAAATGTGTTGTCTCTGTCCACTTAACATAAATTCAAACACCATGACACAATTCCATCAGATTAATGATAAAAACATAGATGACATTATACAACTTCTGAAATCCTCCTCCTGCTGCCTTGATATTATTCCAACAGGATTTTTCAAAGATGTTTTGCCTTGCATGGCCTCAGATCTACTTCATATAGTAAACAAATCTCTTCACTCAGGTATTTTTCCACAGGCCCTGAAAACTGCAGTCATTAAACCGCTCTTAAAAAAGAATAATCTAGATGCTTCAGTAATGAACAATTACAGGCCCATATCAAACCTCCCATTTCTAGGTAAAATCATTGAAAAAGTTGTTTTTCAACAGTTGAGTAATTTCTTGCATTTAAATAACTGTTTCGATGTGTTCCAGTCAGGCTTTCGTCCAAACCACAGCACTAAGACTGCTCTTGTAAAGGTCTTTAATGACATCCACTTAAACACAGACAGTGGCAGAACTTCAGTGTTAGTATTATTAGATCTCAGTGCTGCGTTTGACACTGTTGACCACAGCATATTACTAGACCGACTGGAAAACTGGGTGGGACTTTCGGAAACAGTTCTAAATTGATTTGAATCCTACTTAAAGGACAGAAACAACTTTGTTTCTATAGGTAAATACACATCTGAGTTGACAAATATGACATGTGGGGTTCCTCAAGGCTCCATGTTGGGGCCTCTTCTCTTTAACATCTACATGCTACCACTGGCTCAGATAATGAAAAACAACAAAATAAGTTACCATAGCTATGCAGATGACACACACATTTACGTAACACCAGGAGACTATGCTCCAATTCAAACACTGAGTAAGTGCATTGAACAAATCAATGACTGGATTTGTCAGAACTTTCTCCAATTAAACAAAGATAAAACTGAGGTAATGGTTTTTTAAGCCAAGGCAGAACGTATAAAAGTTAGCGCTGAGCTTCAGTCTGCAATGTTCAAAACAACAGATAAAGCCAGAAATCTAGGTGTAGTCATGGACTCTGACCTGAGTTTCAACAGTCACATTAAAACAGTTACTAAATCAGCCTACTATCACCTAAAGAATATATCTAGGATTAAAAGACTAATGTCACAGCAGGATTTGGAAAAACTTGTCCATGCTTTTATCTTCAGTAGACTCGACTACTGCAATGGTGTCTTCACAGGTCTCACTAAAAAATCAATTAGGAAGCTGCAGCTGATTCAGAACGCCGCTGCTCGAGTCCTCACTAACACTAAGAAAGTGGATCACATCACTCCTGTTCTGAAGTCTTTACACTGGCTTCCTGTGTGTCAAAGAATAGATTTCAAAATACTGCTGCTGGTTTACAAAGCACTGAATGGTTTAGGCCCAAAATACATTTCTGACCTGCTAAATTATGAACCATCCAGATCTCTCAGGTCTTCAGGGACTGGTCAACTTTCTGTCCCCAGAGTCAGAACTAAACAAGGTAAGGCAGCATTCAGTTATTATGCTCCAAATATCTGGAACAAACTCCCAGAAACCTGCAGGTCCGCTGCAAATCTTACTGCTTTTAAATCCAGGCTGAAGACTTTTCTTTTTGTCGCTGCTTTTAATTGAACTATTCATATCTTAGACTGCACTGTAACTTTTATCCATGTATTTTGTATTTTAATGTTTAATTGAACTATTCATATCTTAGACTGCACTGTAACTTTTATCCATGTATTTTTTCTTTTAATGTTTATTTCATTAGCTTTTCTTTTTAATGACTGATTTTAAATGCCATTTTCTTAACGTCTTTCATTTTTTGTAAAGCACTTTGAATCGCCTTGTGTTGAAAAGGGCTATATAAATAAACTTGAGTTGCCTTGCCTTGCCTTGCCTTCTCTAAGGTCACATTGTTCCGTTGTGTTACTTCCTAATACACTGAAGTAAAATATAGTTGATTCAAAAGTAACAGAAAAGTAATAAGGATACATTACTTTCATATAATTATACTAACTCGAGACAACACACACACACACACACACACACACACACACACACACACACACACACACACTTCATTCCATACCCCGCAGTGTTGATGCGAAGAGACTTTGATAGCCATTGTTTTACTGCTTTTCCTAATTAATTATGTATTATTTCACCCATCCGCCATCCTTCCGATACTACTCTGATGATCTTATGACCCCGTCTGGTCTGTGAATTAAACCTGCGGTTATGACTGCAATCTACGCATCACTAGTGAGAGCAATGGAAAAAGTCAAGGTCCTTGTATGTGTGCACCAAAAAAGCTCATTTGGAATTTGGAATCTTGTTGATATTTATTTTGTCTTTTGCATTTGTTATTGAGGTAATCCAAAAGTAACGGAAAGTAACTTTTACATTTATATTGTGATTATGTTACTGATTACATTTTTTACAGGTAATTAGTAATTGTAATGGATTACATTTTTAAAGTAACCCTCCCAACCCTGCTTACCAACTTCTGACCTCTCAGGCACAGTTGCGTTGAAGGGTCCTTTAGGGAACGTGGGGGCGTTGTCGTTGACATCCTGGACCTTGATGATGAACTCTGACTCCGCCTCCAGGGAGCGGTTGGTCTGCCGCTCCACGGCCCTGGCATGGAGCACATACTGAGGCTTCCTCTCCCGGTCCAGGCTCCTCGCTGCGTGGATGTCACCCGTTATCTCGTCAATGATGAAGATGGACCCAGCCCCCTCCCCCGACAGGATGTAGCGCACAGAACCATCAGCCTTGTCGGAGTTGGAGTGGAGCTGGAGATGAAAGGAGGAGAAAAAGGAAGAGAGGGAGGGGGGTGTAAAGTGTCTGACAAGTATGATTCAGAGTAATAGCCAAGTGTCAGGCTGAGTGGTCAGTTAATGGTGAAGGGCAGGAAAGGAGGAGCACAGCCATCCAATCAGGGAAGGAAAAATTAAAGTCACTGTCAAAGTATACGGGACAAAGGAGAACGTTTCAAACATGCAGTCCTTCCTCAGCGGGAATTTTCACCGAAAAAATTAAAGACGGAGAGAGAGAGATAATTACCACGAAGGGGAAGTTGAGAGACCCTAATAAAGTTAAAGTCAGACTGTGTTTGCTCTGGGTTTCATTAAAAAGGCCTTTCCCTATCCTGTAGTGTGTTATATAGGTATCTTTGCATGTAAATGGTCTGCAGAGGCTAAAATCCCTGTGTTCCCTTCCGAGGGAGTTTCTCTCCCACAAACTCCCCCCCCCCCTGCCTGAAACGCCTCCCTTGCAATCCTTTGTTAACTTGTGTTACATAAGGACATCACTATGTAACACATGCACTTCTATTGGCTACCGCTCAAACAGATTGTAGACAGGCGGTATGAGAAAAATAAAGAGCTTTTTGAACATTAAAGCATGTACAAAATGTCACAGAAGAAGCACATAATACAACTAGAGAATGCAATTCCTTAAGAAATTGCTAGTGGGAATGCTTTATGCTGAAAAGCTGACACTAAACTGCTATGCTGAAATGTAATGTGTAAGAAGAAAGTGAAGAATTCAGATTGAAATGATACATGAACACTGGGGGCTTGAATGTGTGATGAGAGAAGAAAAGAAAGTAAAAAAGGCTTGGAAAAGCAGCAGAATATTTGAAGTGCAAACTTTTGAACTAACTTGATGGCGAATGATCTGTCGCCATGCCAACGGCATGTGATGACATCCCATATTACGCTTAGATGCATTGATGGCTGCATCGTTACCAAACCTGTGAAGTTTTGGGCCGTTTGGAGCATTTTCACTGAAGTTATGAGAAAACTGTGTTTCATGGCGAGCATTGTGTTGCCATGGCAAAGACATTTGAAGAAATCTCAAAACTGTCCCGTAGATGTCTTCACGGCTGGACTGTTAGCACACATGTGAAGTTTCAGCACTTTTTGAACATTTTCATAGGAGTTAATGTACAGCGACATCGTCTTTTATGGCGAGGGATGCGTTTCCATGGAAACGGCATATGATGACACCCCATAATTGACGTAGAGCTGTTGAGGGGAAGACCATTAACCATTATCTGAAGTCTGCTGCTCTGAGCATGTCAGTTGGAGTTATGACATTGTTCTGAATGAGAGATAAACCTCTTACATGTGAACGTTTTGTTGAAGAACCGTAACAGATATCGGTGAAAAGTGTGAAGCATGTCAAGGAAGTTGAGCATCTGAAGTGTTGATAATGTGGCCTTTTTGGCCGATTAACTAAAGGTGTGCGACTGCTGTGGTGGGGATCGATGAGGCTGAACTTACAATGGGGTTTAATGGAGACATGTTGAATGTTTTTGTCACTTCATGCCCTCAAGAGGCATTTTGTTTAATTATTTTGCTTAATTATTTTTAATTTTTCAAGCTACGAGATGTTTTCCTACGTTTGTGATGAAAAATTATGTCTCAGGAATGTAGGGTTTGGGAATTATGGCAGGTTTAAAAGAAAATATGAAGGCAAAATTAAATCTGTCCTCCACTTAGCTGTGACATCACGCACTCTAAAATCTGAAGAAAACCTCTTTACCAAGGTCTGAACAATGTTTAATATCTCTAAAAGTACGAATCAGATTTAAAAGTTGTGTTACACGAATAATGTCAGAAAGATGTGTAACATTTAAAGTTCGAATGAGGTTTCTGAGTGAAAGTATGAAGGAGCAGTTAGCAGTTGAAGTCGCATGAAGATTGTTCAAGTCTGAAGAGTTTCTCCATTGACTTCCATGTTAAACATTTGATGAATTATGGGATGTATCTCTGAAATTATGAAAGTTATGAATGAAAAAAGTAATAGCACTCGATTCCCGACCGAGCTGAATGTTTTGATGTTTGAACGGAGTTTCTGCGATGTGGAATGTGGGAGAAGAAGAGGTGAAAACTAGCCCGGCGGAATAATAAATAATTTTGTGCGTAGCATATTGTATGTCTGTTGCCTCCTTAGTCTTGTTCTAGACTAGAGACAGCAATTAAATATTTGCTCGCCAAAGTCCAGAGGAAACACTTTTTTTGGCAAACAAGTTCATAACCATGGTGTATGGCAGTGGCTCTGAAGGGTGGACATTAAGTAGACATCTGTCCTTAGAAGCCTGGATCTCTGACTGTCCAAATATCCTTTCATCCACAATATTAGAAAAATGTAGTCTAAATTGACTTAACTGCCATAAATAACACAGAAAGTCTGGATGTGTAGATGAGTTAGCAGGTGGCTAAAGGTGACACAGGTCCTGGCCACACTGCTCCTCCTCTCCCTTCACTGGCTGTCAGTGGCTGCCCAAATTCTTTATTTATTATTTCATTTAACCATGAATTAGATTAGATTACTTTATTGTCATTACATAATGCAAGCAGAGTGTAACAAAATTAAGAGAGTCTAACCCAGGGGTGGGCAAACCTTTTTGGCTCGGGGGCCACTATGAGTTTTAAATTTGACAGACGGGCCGGGCCAGTAGCAGATCGGTAAAAAAATATTTAGCTGTCCACTCCTCATTATACACTCGGCACTCAATGTTGACTTTTCTTTTCTTTGGTCCACTCATTGTTACAGATGCAGGTTCAAAGGTGAATTATTGCGTCATTGCGTAATCGTTTGCGTCATGACGTAACCGTTTACGTGCCTTCTTATGACCCACACAGCGTTTTACGTCGCTGATTTTCTCCGCAACACCGCTCACAACAACATCGATAGAGGACTGCGTCGGGTAGTTTTTAATTATACGAAGCCAGATTACATTAAATAACTACTTCTGCAACCTTATACCTTTCTCCAGAGTGCCGTGGTGCATTGTTTATTAATGTGTTTCAGCTGCATTACTGCCCGCTGCAGTGCTTCTCGTCTACCGGAGTTTATTCTCCTATTAACTCGCGGCAGCGGCCGCTGTAAAGTTTTCATTGTCTGACTGTCACACAAGCAGCTGATAAATATCCCCCATCCCCATAAGTGAATGTGTTTTAGTCTGAAAGCTGTGTGGCTGTGTGTATCACAACGCTGTTATGAAAGTTTCTCTGGCATTCTACAGGTGATGTTAGCTAATCATTCTATCTTGATACTTGTTGCTATCATATTGTGGCATAAGCCATTTTCTACATGCATATTTTACCGGCGTAGTTTTCGTTATGATTTTACTTGTGATGGCCACATGTAGCCCATTGATTCCATCCGATAACTGCTATAATACAAAACAACAGGAAAACGTCTGCCTCTTCACAATGGTCAATAACAGTGAACGGATGGTTATTAAAGTAAGGTAAAATAAACAGAATCACACTAAGCCTGGTTATATAAGTGTTTTTTATAAGTGTGTGGTCACGTTCTAGTCACTTTGCTTGTTACAACTTGTATTCGCCGTACTCGCCATGAACTGTTATTGCTCAGGTTAATCTCGACCCCCTCCAATGTAAGCGTCACGTATTTGGTTCTTGGATCTTGCCGGGTTGCCGAGTGGGGCCAGTTGAGAGAATAGACCAGATTACAGCAAAGGTAAATTGTGCGCCATCTAGTGGGATCAACTGAAATGCTGGGTATTGCAGGAAAAAGGCAAAATTAATGCGGTCTTTACTATAATTTGTACAATTTTGTACCAATATTCGGCGGGCCGGATTCAAAAGCCCAACGGGCCGTATATGGCCGGCGGGCCTTAGTTTGCCCATGCCTGGTCTAACCAGAGTGTAAACAGTCAGTTATATACACATCTATCAGCAGTCTGTACAAAATAAATGATAAAAGTAAAAGGTAAATAGATGTAAAATGTATACATAAGAATAAATACACACAGCACACAACAACACTAGTGTGCTGTGTGGGACAGCGTGGGGTTCATTGACAGCAGTCAGACTGCTGAAGGGAAGAAGCTATGCGTAGTCCTGTATTTCATACCTGTTTTTCATTTATTCTCTTATTTTTTTATAACTAATGATCATATAAATGTGTGCCTTGGAAATAATTGTTTAAATTAATCGTGACCAAACCGTTTGAGACCCACTGAGATAACTTAGACTAAAGTTAACTATCTAAACAGTCCTTTAGTTCACTGAGCCTCTTAGTCTGACAGGAGAGGTCTCTCCTCCACCTTGTTGTGGAAAAAGCTCCTTATATCCGTTAGCGTAGCTCGCTAGCACCAGAAGCTAACAACAACGATCTCCGGTACCGGTGCGCACAAAATGGCTCGTTCCACACACACACACAGAGCCAGGCTTGAATGAAACACAGAGACCCAGACGTACTTGTACTGTACTGTATCATATTATTTTTGAATCAATAATTTTCTAAATTATGAGTTATTTATTTAAAAGAAATTCATAACCATTTTTCCTGCTGGTCTCTATCGCCCCACCTGTCATGCCTCTGCGCCCCCCAGGGGGGAACGCCCCCCACTTTGAGAAACACTGGTCTAGGGTCTTATCTCCTCTTGTGGGACAGGAGACATGTTGGTGGAATTGGGGAGAACAGTCTTTAGGTTGGAGTGATTGAAATCTCCAGCAATGATTAAGACATACTCCGGGTGTAATGTCTGCTAATGGCTATATGCAGTTCCTTCATAGCTAGCGTAGCATTAGCATCCGGTGATATAGGCTGCAATTGTGATGATGGATGTGAATTCTCTGGGCAGATAGAAGGCTCTGCTTTTAACCATGAGAAATTCTAGGTCGGCAGAACAGTGCCTGGCAATGGTGCTGTTGTCTGTACACCAGGAGTTGTTGACATTGCAGTCCTCATCTGCGCATCTTACCACAGTCAGCTGTTCTGTCCGAACGGGTGCAGTGAAGGCCTTGTAACGCGATCGCGCTGTCAAGAACGCCCTCATGCAGCCATGTCTCTGTGAAGATCAGAATGTTTATGTCCATAATCCGTTTGTTGTTTATAATCCACAATCGTAGATCGTCCATTTTGTGCACCAGAGATTGCACATTAGCAAGGAGAAGGCTGGGGAGAGGGGCGCGGTGTGGAGCCTGGGTTAGCTTCTCTCGAGCGCCTCCTATACAGCCTCGCTTTTGCCTGCGATCTCTTCGTCGTCTACGGAGCCTCCTTGTCTGGGGAGGGCAATGTAAACAAACCCAGTGAACCCGTTGCCAGCCTGACGATGTCGTCGGGAGCGTCGATAGGGATATCCAGTGATCCGACATGTAACCCAATGTCCAGAAGGTCTTGTCTGCTGTACAGTGGGTTAGTACATATGTTCTGGACGAACAGACTAAAGATAAGTTTGCAAATAATAACTAATTTGCCGAAACTGGCGAGTCCAAAAGCTGCAGCATATACATGCACCGCCATTTTGACATCCATTAACTGGTAAATATTAGGGCTGTCAGTCGATTAAAATATGTAATCGAGATTAATCGCATGATTGTCCATAGTTAATCGCGATTAATCGCACATTTTTTATCTGTTCTAAATGTACCTTAGAGGAATATTTTTCAAGTTTGTAATACTCTTATCAACATATGAGTGGACAAATATGCTTTATGCTAATGTTTATTATCATTTGAACAATGACAAATATTCTCATGAATATTAAACACAACAACCTCTGAACATTACAAATATTCGCCTCAATTCAACCTGTGTGTGTGTGTGTGTGTGTGTGTGTTGTGTGTGTGTGTGTGTGTGTGTGTGTGTGTGGTGTGTGTGTGTGTGTGTGTGTGTGTGTGTGTGTGTGTGTGTGTGTGTGTGTGTGTGTGTGTGTGTGTGTGTGTGTGTGTGTGTGTGTGTGTGTGTGTGATGGATCATTGGAGATATGTGCAACTCAAGGCATATGCTCGAACGGGAGCTGACTGGACGCTGCAATCATGTTGCGCAATATCCGTGCTGAGTGTGCTGACTTTTCGTACAATGTCCCACTGTCTGGCTTCCTGCATAAAGTTAAGTGCTCGGCGCAGATGTGGCGAAATGTCGCTCCTCTGTTTTCATTTAAACAGCTCCATATCCGTTAGCGCAGCTAGCTAGCACCAGATGCTAACAACAACAATGCACGTAAGGTCTCTCTAGTGATGTTACGTATTGCGCCGAGGCTTCGGAGCGTGTGTGTCTGGCGTCAAAAGTTGAGCAATGTTCAACTTTTGACGCCTCGACGGAGGCGTCAGCCAATGAAATCCCGTTTATTCAAATCTGCCAGTACAATCGCTAGCCAATCAAACCGCGTGTATGCTGGGAGAGACTACGCAGGTCATTTCCTCATATTCAAAAAAATTGAGGGAAAATTCATTGTAGCGGTAGTGAATCACCCGGTGCTGTATGATCAGTCTCTGTTCATCTACCGGGATACAAACCGGAGGAGCGAGGCATGGAGGGAGGAGGCAGAGACAGTGGGTGAAACTGGTAGGTTTTCGCCTGTTTGGGGATTTTATATCCAGTTTACTTCATTTTAACATTGCTATTGCTTTGTATGTCGGGGGCGGGAGATTCATGTGATTGGTTGTTGGTCGTGTTGCTCGCAAAAAATCCCCAAGCTTCAGATACGCCCACCTCCAAGCGTCAACGCACGCTGCTGTGTGGACGCTCCGTGACGTCATCGATGACAAACGAAGCCTCGCTGCCTGTCGATACCACGTGACTGCTTCAGGAAGCGATTCAGATCGGTTGAACCGTTGAACCACAACGCTCATAATACCAATGGATGTATAATAAGAACCATATTACCCCTCCTGTACCCGGGCCCGGTGACACGATGGAATCAAGAGAGCTCAGACCCTCACCTATATAGAGGTCGGAACATGTCATAAGTATAAATAAATACAAGCATAAATAAATGTAGGAAAAAAACCATGAATGAATAAATACAGGAATAAATATGTTACAGTATTTTCAGGGAGATTCAGCGTGTGTGCTGTGGCTCAGCTGGAAAGCAGTTGACTCACGATCGCAGGGTCTCTGGTTCAACGACTCGTCAATACGTCTTTTTTGTTGTTTATAAAAGCTACAGCTAAATGAGATAATGTAGTTAATAAATGTATTCTTTGATATGGTTTAGCCTTTCTCAGGCTACAACATGGTTACGTTTATGAATATTATTAAGGAATACAAATCCCTATTTGTAATGTTTACCAGCCTCCTTAGGCTTTTCAATCACAATCATTCAACTGGAATAAAAACAATATTGTTAACATGAAAATATGATTTTATGTTCGTTGTTTAGAGTTATTCTAAGGCTTTACTCATTGGGAACTCGGTATGAGATAGAGCACACTGTTGAGATGTCCAATCTGCCTGTTTTACACACTTTGACCAACAGGGGGTTTGTGTTCAAATGAAGCCCATGATGAAGCCTCATGAGATGAACCCTTTTACGAACCAATTGGCTGGAAAGCTTCAAAGCTTCATAAGGCTTCATCTCGCCATCACTAGGTCTCTCTCTCGCTCGCTCGGGCCACACATACACACACCCTCCCGGTCCTCCCAACAGCCAGTCGGTGCCTGCCGGTGAGCGTGGAAGTGTGGTCTGCCACAAGCGGGCGGCAGGAGCGGGGCTGTCAGCATCAGCTTGTAGATGGTATTTTAAACTCGATGCGCTCTGAAACTACGGGGCGGCCGAGGACAACAAATACACATGCGTTAATCGCGTTAAAATAATTAGTGGCGTTAATTTTTTTTTGCGTTAACGCGTTATTAACGCATTAACTTGACAGCCCTAGTAAATATAAGATTTAACCAGGATAAGTCTCATTCAAGAGATTCCTGGTCAATATAGGCAGCAGCACAGTTACCTACAACAAATTGAAATTTAAGGAGAGAACTTATCATAGTCACAATCAGAAATGTTATCATCCAAAGCATCTACAGAGTCGATTGCTTTAGAAATACTTGAATCTGTTAAGAGATCAGAGTTTCAGATCATAACCCAGCTGATTCCAAGCAAATGGAGCAGCAGAAGCCCTTTTCCCAAGCTCAGTGTGACCTTTTGGGACATTTAGGAAAAACAAGTAATTGGAGCAAAACCGTACTGTTCTAAATACGCTTAAAGACATTATTGCCAGCCTACCGTTCTGTGAAGTGATCATCCCTTCCAAATGTAAGTAGCACTTAAAAAATGTTGCTAATTGAAAGCTAATGTACTTGTTGTTCTGAGGTTAAAAACATCAGCTAAATGAAATGAAATGTGATGTAATAAATGTAATTGTAATTTCCTTTAATGGAGAACTCCTCACCTAAATATTTCTTCCCTACCCAAATATTACTTTATTTATCATGGCCCTGGTATTCACATTCATTGTTACAGTGGCAAATTGTCAGGATTATTATGTCATGTCACGTTTCTATGTCTAGGTGTGGGTGTTTTTCCGTTTTGCTTGTCATGTTTTCCTCCCTGTATATTGTCTGGTCTCTTTTCCCTGTGTTTTCATGTATGTCGTTAGTTTCCCTGGTGTGTCTAATTTCCTGATTGTTTTCACCTGTCACTCCTTGTGTGTCTCCTGTGCTCATCAGTGTCAGCCCCGCCCCTGATTGTTCCCACCTGTGTCTAGTTACCCTGTGTTTAAATTCCCCTGTCTCCCAGTGTTCAGTGTCAGTTTGTCTTGTCTCTTGCCATGGTCAGGTCTATGCTCTTTTGTGTTCAAGAATAGTTTTGTTCTTCACTACGTGAGCGATTTTCCTTTTGGTCTCATTTTTTGTCATCTCATCCTGAGATTAGTTAGTGACCTTTTTTTGTTCATCGTGTTTTATTGGAAAAATAAAAATCTTACCAATACTTTACCTCTGTCTCCCTGTCTGCAATTGGGTCCAACATCCTAAGTGCCTGAGATCGTAACAGAATGAACTGACCAGAAATGGACCCAGCAGATGATCCTTTTGAGGTGGAACTAAAACATTTTTCCTTTTATTTGGCATGCTGCTATGATTGGTGGAAGGGAGTGTCCAGTGTTCTGCAGAGGAAGGCCGCTCTGGTAGAGGCGCACCGGTTGGCTATGGAGAAACCAGACTTGGTGAAATTCGTACCTGGATGGATGTTGAACTTCCTCTGGATGTGTGATTTCCAGCCTGCTGACTGCAGACGTCTTGGTGTGTTCCATCTGGGGTCAACCCATGCTTCTGCCCCAGTTCCTGCTCCTGTCCAGGAGTCGTTTTCTGGAACTCGTCTGGCTTTTGGAGGTCCACGGAGCCTTCAGGCGGCTTCTAAGAGAAGGAGTCACAAGTCCAGGCTAGCAGCCCGAGCCCCAAGAGCCATGATTCCGGTCCCAGTTCTGGCCCCAGCGGCCATGGTTCCGGCCCCAGCAGCCATGGTTCCGTGCTCCAGTACCATCCCACATAGCCATGGTACCGTGCTCCAGTACCATCCCACACAGCCATGGATCCGTGTTCCGGTTCCTTGCCCAGCAGCCATGGTCCCTGCTCCAGAACCGGACCTTACAGCCATGTTTCCGGCTCCAAGACCGGCCCACACAGCCATGATCCAGGCTCCAGAACTGGATCTTACAGCCATGTTTCCAGCTCCAGAACTGGATCTTACAGCCATGTTTCCGGCTCCAGAATCGGCCCATGCAGCCATGGTCCCTGCACCAGAGATGGCCCATACAGCCATGGTTCCGGCTCAAGTACCGGGCCCAGCAGCCATGGTTCCGGCCCCAGTTCCAGCCATGATTCCGGCTCAAGTACCGGCTCCAGCAGTCACGGTCCCGACTTCAGCTCCTCGTCACCTGTTGACTCATCGGCCGACGCAAGCTCCCCGAGTCCTGTCGGCATACCGGCCGACTCCAACACCTCGTCTCCTGCTGGCTCTCCAGCCGACGCCAGCTCCCCGTGTCCTGTCGGCGTACCGGCCAACTCCAGCACCTCGTCTCCTATTGGCTCTCCAGCCAACACCAGCTCCCCGAGTCCTGTCGGCGTACCGGCCGACTCCAGCACCTTGTCTCTTGTTGGCTCTCCAGCCAACGCCAGCTCCCCGTGTCCTGTCGGCATACCGACCGACACAAGTTCCCTCTCAAGTCCCCTCTCAAGTTCCTACCCGAGTCCCCTCTCAAGTTTCCTCTCGAGTCCCCTCTCGAGTTTCCTCTCGAGTCTCCTCTCGAGTTCCCTCTCGAGTCACCTCTCGAGTCATCTCTCGAGTCCCCTCTCAAGTCACCACTCGAGATTCCTCTCAAGTCACCACTCGAGATTCCTCTCAAGTCACCACTCAAGTCAACTCTCGAGTTCCCTCTCAAGTCCCTACTCAAGTGTCGTTGGAGGTTCCGCTGGGGGTCCTGCCAACTCTATGTCCTGTGCTGTTGGAGGCCCCGCCGACTACTCTCCTGCCGGGGGTCCTGCCAACCCTGTGTCCTGTCCCGTTGGAGGCCCCGCCGACTACTCTTCTGCCGGGGGTCCTGCCAGTCCTATGTCATGTGCCGTTGGAGGTCCCGCCGACTACTCTTCTGCCGGGGGTCCTGCCAACCCTGTGTCCTGTCCCGTTGGAGGTCCCGCCGACTACTCTTCTGCCGGGGGTCCTGCCAGTCCTATGTCCTGTGCCATTGGAGGTCCCGCCGACTGCTCTCCTACCGGGGGCCCTGCCAACCCCATGTCCTGTTTCGTTGGAGGCCTCGACATCACCTGTCTCGCCGGGGGTCCTGCCAACTCCTTGTCCTCTTGCGTGGGGGATCTTGCCGACACCTGTCCCACCGGCTCCGGTTCCTGTCCGGTCAACACCGGCTCCTGCCCGGTCCCCTGAGAGCTGTGGTCTTCGCTCCTCCTCGAACTCTGCCTTGCCCCCTGGCCGTCCGCCCGAGACCCCCTTTTTGAACTCTGCCTTGCCCCCGGGCCGTCCGCCCGAGACCCCTTCCTGGTCCTCTGCCATGCCCTGGGCTGTGAAATGAAATGAAATGTGATGTAATAAATGTAATTGTGATTTCCTTTAATGGAGAACTCCTCACATAAACATTTCTTCCCTACCCAAATATTACTTTATTTATCATGGCCCTGGTATTCACATTCATTGCTACAGTGGCAAATTGTCAGGATTATTATGTCATGTCGCGTTTCTATGTCTAGGTGTGGGTGTTTTTCCGTTTTCCTTGTCATGTTTTCCTCCCTGTATATTGTCTGGTCTCTTTTCCCTGTGTTTTCATGTCTGTCGTTAGTTTCCCTGGTGTGTCTAATTTCCTGATTGTTTTCACCTGTCACTCCTTGTGTGTCTCCTGTGCTCATCAGTTTCAGCCCCGCCCCTGATTGTGCCCACCTGTGTCTAGTTACCCTGTGTTTAAATTCCCCTGTCTCCCAGTGTTCAGTGTCAGTTTGTCTTGTCATGGTCAGGTCGATGCTCTTTTGTGTTCAAGAATAGTTTTGTTCCTCACTACGTGAGAGATTTTCCTTATCTCATCATTAGTTAGTGACCTTTTTTTGTTCGTCGTGTTTTATTGGAAAAATAAAGTATCTTACCAATACTTTACCTCTGTCTGCAATTGGGTCCAACATCCTAAGTGCCTGAGATCGTAACACAAATCAAACCTGAACAAATAAGGCTCTACAGTCTTGAGAGGCTTCTCAATACTCAAATTTCCCCTCCTCGACTCCCCTCCTCGGTTCCCCTCCTCGAGACTTAGACCCGCCCACAGGAGATGCGAGCGGAGGACCGAGGAGGGGAACCGAGGAGAGAGGAGGGGAAGCAGCAGACGTTTAAAGAAATGAGAACTCCTCTCCTCTGAGCGGTCATTTTAAAGAGACGTCCGTTCATTATTACGTGGCAACAGCTGCATCAGCTGTCGAGTGTTTTGTCATAGCGCTGTATCTCTGTTGGATCAGCTGAATATTGTTCCCCCACATATTTACTTTGAATTCATTGAGAGTGCGGTATAATGAGACAATAACAGGCTACAGATGCGGACACACACACACAAATATATTTATATAAATATATACAATTTAAAGTATGAGAGCACTCTCATAATAACGTAACACAATCAGAGACTGGATATATCCCCCCCTCTCTCTGGTCGCTGAAATGGGGAATTGAAATTACGGGCCAAAAATTGTATTTACAAGTAGGCCTATTAAAAGTAAGCAGAGGACACCAAACCAACTGAGACCCGTCTGTCCGCCGCATTTACGCACTGTACAACACACACCTACACACTGTACAACACACACCTACACACTGTACAACACACACCTACACACTGTACCACACACACCTACAGCTCCTAAAGCATAAGCCGTTGTGTATTTTATTATGTGAAGCAATGGTCTTAGAAAAATATCGACTCTTTGTTTGTAGATATCTACTAAACTAAAGCAAATAAAGAGAGTAGGCCTGTTATACTGAGTGATATATATTATACACACTGCTGTTCTCTCTGGAAACATCGCGGACGCGATGAAAGCAGTTTCTAAAATATATCCAGGGGATGCATGCAGAGCTGTCATTGGCTGAGATAAGTCCGGCCGTGCGTCACGCCTCCACCGTTCCCGGAAATGCATCCGTGGAGGAGCCGTGGAGGAACCATCAGTGTATCCTCGGTTATAGCTCCTCCAGAGAGCCTCCTTGACGCTCGATGCTCGGTCCTCGGTGTGCATTTAGAGAAATTAGACGTTCTTCAAAATGGCGTGCTGAAATTCATTTCCGGGTCACTACCGGAGGACCGAGGAGTCGAGCAGTCGAGGAGGGGAAATTTGAGTATTGAGAAGCCTCTTTGGTGTGTAATGACTATGGTAATGACTTTGCAAATCCATGGTTCAGTCCATATGTGCAGCTTCAACAATGATTGGTTGTCTGATTGCTGAACATTATCTAAGCCATGGGGAACATGGTGAATTTGCCATCAATTGGCATGACTTTGAATTGACAACACACTGCTTTCCAAAACATGGTTGGAGAGGAGAAATAGTCAAGGGAGGCAAATCTTGACACGGTCGGAAAATGGAACAGAAACAGACAACACAATGAGCCGAACAGAAAGACAGAACAGAAATACACGCCGCAGTGTAAAGACAAAGAGAACCAGTCTCCCTGGCACAGAATAACACATTTAAAAGAAAAAGAGGAGACAGGAGAAGACAATAGGGGAGGAGGATAAAAATACAGACGCATGGTTGTGTGTTACTAAGCAGCAGCTGGTGAAGAAGGAGCGGCGACTGACATTTTGAGGCTGAAGCATTTCCCCATGTGCACGTCCATCCAGCTAGAAGAACAAAGGCATGTATGGGTGTGAAATATTCATCAAGAAGCACGAGGGCGGGCAGGAAGCAACGGTTATTAATGTAAACAGGTTAATTCCCTTCCGCTGGGATTTAAAGGACATGTGGGAGCAGAGACACACTGAGGGGGGTTCACTCTGATATCATTTATCCAGGTTATATTACACCAGTGCGTCATTTTGTCAACTAAATTGAGCAAGTATGAGGAGGTGTTCAAGTGTGGAGTTCCAGGTTGTGTGGCCCTGAGAACAGGACTGCTCTTTGGGCTGCACTCTGATCTGAGGAGTTATGGTGGGTCTAATGTGAGGGACTGTGGGAAAGATAACATGAAGTTAATAGTTACAGTTAATAGTGCCCGTGTGATGTATCCTCATAACTTTGTATTACCCAGGGCTCAGCAGCCTTTACTCTCAAAAAAGCCAATAAATCCGCAAAACATATTTGATAACAATATAAAGGTTATATATAGCTATACATACAAAACTATGGCTGGTTTAAGAAATATTAGAACGACAATAAGGAAAACTGTTGACATTTGATTGCTTTTGTATATTGTTATGACAAAGGAAAACATCAAACTCTTATGAAGAGGAGAAATAAATACACTGGCCTGTGTAGGCATACTTCGAAAGGAATAATAATAGTCCAGTTTGAATTGATTTTTGGCTTGTATCTGTTTCAGTGGGTCCTCTTCCCCTCTGTTTTGTTCCTCAGCTACGTACAGCAATCATCTGAATAACAGCGCTGTCTGGTCAATATTGTCTACATTACTGGTGACTGAGTATGCATGAGCTGAATTAATGTCCTCCATGAGTTTCCATTTGGATGATGCTGTCCTTTACGGTCTTCGCCGAAAGAGACATATCTCTAATTTCTGAACAATTTCACGTTTGTTTGTGAGGTCCAAAAAAAGATGCTCTAATATTTTCATGAATGATTCATTTGTGTATTCTCTGACAGTAAATGGCTGTCAATGCTATCTGAAATAGCAGCAGTGGTGGAGTTTAAAGACTTGATCAACTTCTTGAAGACATATTTGCTGTGCTCAGCTTTCTTGACAGCTTTTGAAATCACTCTTTATTGATGCATGATGAGTTTACAGAGGGCGGGGGCTGGATACTCAGGACTAGCTCCCTGCAGGAAGATGCTCCGAGGCATAGCAGTCTCAACATGTGACGAAACACTAAAACTTTTCACAATGTAACCTCAAACTACAATAGCCATGTTCCTTTCTAAAGATTGCATGTTAACAAGCTAAACGGTGACCATGGTTACCATGATAACTGCTAAACATCAGAATGTTCGCACTGTGCTTTCTGCACATGTTATTATGGTGAGCATATAACTCAAAGCATTGCATGACTGGAGATACCACAACCCCCCCTCTTGTACTGATGCACTTGGAACAGTATTTTTACACCCAAAAGTCTGAATCATGGTTTGTGTATTTGTCACATGGTAATGATTGGATCCGGTTATGTTATTTTTTTCACATAACAATTATGCTGTAACAGGGGTCAGACACTCAGGACCCAAATGCAGTAGAAAAAAGGAGAGGCAGGTATAAAGAACCAAAACAAGCTTTATTAATAATAAATAATAATAAACTTTATTTATATAGCACCTTTCATGCTTGACGCAGCCCAAAGTGCTTTACAAAGTATGGCAGAAAATGACTAACAAATGAGGAACATAATTAAAATATGTAAAAACAATCAAATATGAACAGTGATACTACTACAAATGATAAGCCAGATAGGACTTTAATTTACTTAAAACAATTCCAATTGAGGTTGCCGTTCTATTAATTTAAAGCTGCTAATTTAAAGCTAGCACAAAACTAATAAACCAGGCATGGTTTAACAAAGTAAAAGTAACAAAACAAAACGAGGGAAAAACCAGGATGACACCAGGAATCTTCCAGATACAAGAAACTTGGGAAGCTGTACCACACCGGGGAAGACAATGACACACAGGAGGAAAGAATCAGGGTAGGGCAGACAACTACAAAGGTGGAAAAGTAAGAAGACAAGAAAAAAAACATGCTTTCACACTAGAACCTAGAGACCTCTGCTCTGTACAGAACTCAGCCAGCACAGTGCAGGTTGTGTCTTCTGGGTGTAGATGTTGTATACACAGACTGTCCATTCAAGTCAAGCTGATAAAATACCACCAGCATAGTCAACACTACCAGCTAGTGAAATACATTTTTCATTTTGCCTCTGAGTCATACTGTACGGTCTCTGCCAACGTTTACAGGCTGTGAAAATATTGAATTTATTTTATCACAGCATCTGACAGTAAAGAAACTCCCAGACCTTCACAGCATACCTCTTTCATTGCTTTATGTTGCTAAAAGTTGTTGAAAAAGACTGTATTAAATGGTAATATATTCAAGCTTTTCATGTTATTATTAAGTGTTTATTTATAGGCAAAAATCTAACACAAATTGGTCCTTTTTTTTGGTTTAGTGTGGGATAGAAAACTCCCACTGGAGGGAACACAGGGATTTTAGCCATTCCATTTGTGTGTGTCCACAGAAGGTCCAGTTGTGATAGACACGGTTCGCCACTGTATTATAGACATGTCTGTCCATCGTAAATTCAATCCAAATACTATCAACACATTTCTGAGAAAGTGCAAGAGACAGAAAAAAGAGAGAAAGTAGGTCCCAGATGTGAATATGTATTTTTGTCAATATGAAATGCTAAACGAATGAATATATAAAAAATATATCAGCCTTCAGCAGCCTGTCAGACTCAGAGTGTTTGAATGATGGTGTTTGGCTACGATGCCACGCTTTTAGAGGAACCTTAACATAAACAGGATGAAGAACACACACACACACACACACACACACACACACACACACACACACACACTCGCCTGGCAATACATCTATCACACACATACAGACAGGCACAAACACACACTTACTCCAACTCTCTTCAATTCTTGGCAGCACATGTTTTCCACAACATGAGAGTGATTAGTTAACTGGTTTCCAACACACACATGCAGACGGACAGTCTCACACGTATGTGCAAACTATAGCAACATTTACAATGCATGGAACAGCTCTACTCAACTCCTAACCCTCCTTTTGGTTTCCATTAGGAAAGGTTTGTGAGTGTACCATCCATCCATCCATTCGTATCAGGCAGTAACAACATTGAAACAGATTACTTGCCGATTTAAGGGTTGAAGTATAACATAATGTAACCTTTCATAGTATTCTCAGGTAGTTTCAAAGGCTAAATCAGCATCAGCAATATAGTACATCTTTTCATCCAGATTCAGATCGCTGGGGAGGGCCCAAAACGTCCATTTCCCTAGCCACATCAACCAGCGGGGGGGATTCCAAGCTGGTCCCAGGTCAGCGTAGAGATACAATCCCTCAACCTGGTCCTGGGACTGCCCCTCGGCCTCCTCCCAGCTGGACGTGCCTGGAACACCGACCTCTTACTACAGTAGGTGCTGGAAACACCTGAACTGGTTCCTTTCAGTGGCTTTATTTCGGGTCCCTCCCTGATGACTGAACTTCTCACTTTAACCTGCAGGGAGATTGGAAGCTGCTCCCTGGAGAAAACCCATTGCGACCGATTGTACCACAATCTCGTTCTGTCAGTCATGACCCATCCGTCATGACCGCAGGTGAGAGTGGAAACGAAGATGGTACCCTGGTATTTTTTAGTCCCACCTCACCACCTGTGTAAAGCAAGCTGAGCTTATATTGAAAGGTGGAGTTAAAAAACTGCAGACCCCTGGTTTGTCGGAGATAATTATCAGTAGCACGACACGGGACATCCGGCAATACAAAATCATTTTTTAGCAAAATACGAAAAATATTTGGATGGACTAAATAGTTTGTTGCATTTGGTGTTGACTTGTCTCATTGTTTTGTCAGAAAATAGAAGAATATAAAGGAGAAAAATGTAGCATGAGGCCAAATGTCTAAATGCTGTTAATGACCATAACACCCTGATAGGCCTAACCCATGTTGAAAAAGTCTGGATCTTACCGACTCTACCACTTACTGATGCCTTTTAGATCTCCTCTCTTCCGTATAGTGAAATAGCAGATACAGATAAGGTAATGTTCAGTGAGTACAGATCGGTTACAGTTAAACTAAATCCTGTCTCACTGTGAGGTGATAAATCAAAGTATTTTACACAGCAGGTAAGTGAGCTCAATCCGAGACAAGAGTAACACTTAGTTTACTGATGAGTTTAAAGCAGTGCTTGAATTGGAATGAAAAAGGTGCCAGTACTCTAAAATCAGCAACTTTTTCAAGTCAATATACAGTCTTATATATACAGCCCACAAACAAGAATTTGGCTACTATAATGCTGGTGGGTTTGTCTCTTTACTACTGTATATTTTAGAAAGGTTCACTGTACTTAACATTTTTTATGATAGGCAGCGGATATGGCTAAAGCTCAGTAAGGTCAATATTAACTGAAAATATAGCAATCAAAGTCTAGATCTTCTGCTGAAGACACATGAAGCAGAGACCTTTCAGGTGAGAGCCCCTCTGGTGGTGTTCAACATTAATGACAAGGAAACAAAGCTCTGGTCAGAAGCATTTTTTATAAAAAGCTTTAACAAAATTAAGTATTTCTGTACATTTTGAATGCAATCTAACTTTCCAACTCAGAAAACGAAAAACGAAAAAGTGCCAAAAGTCTTCTCACATGGCTGAGCTGCTTTGCAATATACTTCACCACTGAAGAATACAAATATGTATAAAGTAAACTATGATGCAATCTAACTTTCCAACTCAGAAAAATGATAAAGAGCATGAACAAAGAACATGTAAAAACAAATGCAACATTTGCACAATCTAAAATGAGAAACTGTAACTGCAAGTAACAACGTCTGAGCCATGGTAAAGAGTTACATTGAACACCAAGCTGATCAGATAACTCCCTGGTTGGTCTGAAGTCCTTCTATCTCCAGGATCTGTACAAATCGGCACATTATGCCAAAAGTCTTCTCACTGGGTGAGCTGCTTTGCAATATACTTCACATTGTTAGAAAAGGCTCCAGAAGGCCTTGGGGACATCAGTATCAGGGGCTGGAGCTGGACAGGCTCTTTCATCAGCACTTCTCCTTCCCTTTGCCAGCCAGGACCTCACATACTGTTCCGGATTGAACTGTCCTAGTGATGGTCCATTACATTTAATGAAAACCAGGCTGGACAGTCGGCTGACAGAGAGAGCATTCCTTTTTGCAGTAAGGATATCGTTCATGCAGCTGAATGCCCGCTCACACTCACTAGTGGAGACAGCGATGGTTCGGACTGCTTTCAGTAGAGGCTCCATGGCAGCAGGTGTACGGGATGCCCTGGTTTCCTTGTATTCGCCAAAGCCCTGAACAGTCTCTCTTCTGTCCACTTTCAGCACTTCGCACAAACGTAGCACCTCTACGTCCCCATACTGTACGTCTAACTCCTCTTCAGGCCAACTTCCAGGATGGATAACTTTCATGTCCTGGATTAGCTGATTGTCCCGGGCCTCCCGGCCATGTAATGGGATTTCTCTTGTGCTGACATGAGAGGAGGTTGTGGAAGTCATTCTGTGTCTCAGATTCTCTACCATACTGCGGAAAAACTGACCTGCATGAATCTGTACAAGCCTGCCATTCTCACGCAGGGCAACACCCTTGAAGGACTTCTCAGCTAGAGCTGTATGAACTGTAGTCATGTGTGGGCCAGGCATGGTGACCATGGATTCAAAAACTCGTATTTCTCGAGTTAAGAGCCTATCTGCTGTAGGCAGTGTCATCTCTCTTTTTTGGAGTTGCCGAGAGAGGTCGCTGAGCTCTGTGAGCGCATCGTACATCAGTCCCAGATTGCTGACAAACGTTGCAGATGTGAGCACATCATCCAGGCCCTTGTACTTTGCTCTGTCTCTGGAATCCCTGCTCATGTCGTTTGCAGCATTTGTGAAGTGATCATGAAGCACTCGGTAGTTTTCCCAGACTGCTCTGACGCTCCTTTCACTTGAAGCCACCCAGCGGATGGACAAAACACGCCCTATCACCAGGAGACGCTGTCCGACTGCTTGCGCACACTGCGCTAACTGCCTCTGATTTTTGGGGGAGGCATGGAACAAGGAATAGAGTTTGTCAAAAAAGATCTGGAAATGATTGAGCCCTGAGACCTCCTTGACCACATCCCCAACTGCCAGCTCTAGACGATGATTGGAGCAGTGCCACACAAACAGGCTTGGGAATTTACTACACAACTAGGTAGCAACGCCTGTTCTCTTCCCTAGCATGACTGAAGCCCCATCACATGCAAAAGAAACGAAACACTGACCTAAAAAGTCCTCGTTAAAATCTCTTCCAAGACACTCCATTAACGCCTTTGTGATGTCATCAGCCGTTGTTCCATCCAACTCGATCAGCTCCCAAAAAAAACGTTTCGGGCTCAGCATCAGCTAATGCTGAGCGTAGACACACAACAAGCACCGTTTTACCACTAATAGTGGTAGATTCATCGACCAAAACACAGAGTTTTCTTTGGTTTTCTGTAATGTCTTTTGCCATTTTTTTCTTCAGCTCATGAGCTATGTGGTTGATGATTTCGCCACAGGTTTTATTGGAGTGCAAAACCCTGCCCACGTTCAGCCCATTCAGTTTCTGTACATTCAAATCAATTGGCATGTCTGTGAATGGCCGGCAATGTTTGCCAATTTTATATGCCGTTCGAAAAACTCTGATAGTGGTGTCTAATTCAGATTTATGCATAGACTGCACTTGATGTTGAATAGTTTCACGTGAAGCAGATGTAAGGATGTCAGCAGCTTTTACATGGGCTTGTGATTCTTTATGTTCTTTGATTTTTTTTCTCAGGCTAGCTTGTTGTTTGCCCTTGTCAACACCGAAATGAGACACTGCACACTCACCCCATTCAGTTGACAGTTTCAGTCCTTGTCCAGTGTGTATTCCCAAAGATTTGACATCTCTGCATATCCGACATCCTAGCTTCTTATCTTTAAGAAGGAGCCATGCATTGGTCTTGCAAAAATATTGCACCTGGTCCGTTGTCCAGCAGTCAGGTGCATCGCTTTGCCCGGTGTTGGTGGTGGCAGTTGCGCCAGCAGCAGCTAACATTAGAGGCTCTGGAGGAGGCGGCGGAGCTAGTGCTAATGCTAATGCACTAGAACTTGGAGCAGGAGGATCAACCAAAGAAAGCTCCCCATCAGACACAATTTCCAACACAGGCACAGCATTCTCTGTATTTGAAGTTTCTTCCGGCGACAACCGCTGTCTTTTTGCACTTTTATTAATCCACGCTAACATTTTAGAAATGCTAATTTGTGACGTGACTTGCTTTCCTTCTCTCGGGGGCGTGCCTGCTCTGTTCTATCACTCTACATAGCCACCCACTGGGTGGGAGTTGCACTGCATAAACACAACACACGTGCATCTAGGTATGTCAATTGTAAAGCATTAAAACATGGTTTTACTAACAGTTTTCAGTATGTTGTTACTTCGGCATTATTATTATTATTATTTTGAAACGTGTATTACTATTAAATCACGGTCAAATAGGTTAATTTTGACATAGTCGTTTCCACCACAGTATTTACATGGAGAAGATAAGCCCCGCCCCCTCTCCAGCACGTTCTGTTTGAATGACAGGAGTAAACAGCTGACAGCCGCTGTGAAACTCCAGCGGTTAGAGCGATGAGAATGTCCGTTCGGCACCTCATGACGCATCTACTGAGTACCGGGCGGCTGTATATATATATATGGATGTATAATAAGAACGGCGGGAGAGTGTTGAGTACTGGCACGGTGCATGAGTACCGGAGTACCGCCAGCATGCCGGTACTGAGCAAGAAGTGCCGGTACTCCATGGGTCAGAACCAGAAGTGCCGGTACTGCGTACCGGTGAGTACCGGCCCAATTCCAGCACTGGAAGAAATACTACAACACCACCGACTGCACTCTATGAGAACTGTCTGCTAAACTCCTGAAGTTTGCAGGATGGATTCTGAATACCAACAGGATGTTGAACAGCCTGGTGCCCTCAGAACAACCTGGAGCTCTTACAATTTTGGAGATGCCACCAGGAAGTGCCCTTCAATAGTGGTCCACTTCAGAGTTCAGAAGAACACTGTGTGCTGAGCAGACTGTCAGGTGTCTGGAATCCACCATCTACCAGGAGCCAGTCGACTTTAGACATAGACGTCAGGAAAAACGAAGAGATCATAACCAATGATTAATTATTTTGGTTATTAATGTTACAATGCCAGTGTTGAGACTATATTTTTGCTTATTTTAATGTCTCTGCCGTGTTGTTTATGATATTGCACGATGAAATTCTCCCAGCCAAAAGGTCCACTTTAAGTTATAAAGCTTCAGAGAGTTTAGTATATTTGGTCAACCTTTTACTCGAACATTACAAAATATCAAATATTTAATAAAAACCCATTTGTCATTACACTTTCCATTTTTTTTTTCTTCCATAATTGTGTATCTTATATTCCCAACATTTCCCAGACAAAAGTTATGCATTGCCTCACATTACAAATATCTCAAGTGACTGTTATACATCTTTCTTTTGCATTTGTTCGAATCTTTTTTTTTTAATACATTTGCAAGTACCTCTTGAACGTCTATAATTATTTTTCAGGCATGACCATTACCTTTTTTTTTTTATAGTGAGCACTTCTTTGTCGTATTTTTCTTTTTTACTATATTAATAATGTGTCTATGTTTTCGTAGACCATACGCCTGCCTTATCAGGACTCTGAACATAGAAGACGTCCCAGCAGAAGATGATTGTCCTCGGGAAGTTCAACCTGTATCAGGAGCTTTGACCCACCCAATAATCCAATCTGTCTCTAAACAGGACAGGGACAGACTATAACAGAAGTTTAGCACTTCAGAAAAACATTGGTGTCAACCCCCCCTTCATCCAGGATGCATGCATCAGTCAGGAAACGTCACCACACTACTCTGAACAAAACCTGTTCTCTCCCCTCTGATAATCAATACAGAGCGCCCGTACCCTCAATATAACACCCACACATCCACTGCTATCAGTAGACCATATGTTTACAGTGCACCAAAGCAAAACATGTACATATCATCATTCACTGTCACTGTCTATAGCATTCCTGCATACTGTATACTTTATATAGACATGTTTAAGTACATACAGTACATAAGCATCCACATCCCGTAAAGTATATCCTTTTCTTTGCACTTAATATAGAAATGCAATTTTTGTTGTCAGTCAATCGTGCATTATTTTCACGCTACTTGTGTACATAAAAGTATTGTGTATTATTTACCTTTATTTGCAATGTGTACATTGAGTACATTGAAAAGACAAATGCAAATGTTTTGTATGTGTTCATGCACAAACTTGGCCTGATTCTGATCATTTCAGTTCCTGTTTACACTGTACTGTATGTATTGCTTCCCAGACAACCGTATCCCTTAATGCTGTAAAATCAATGTATTACTTATGCTAAGGAGTGAATATCTTAGGTTATAAGAATTTGATTTGTACAAAGTCCTGCTAATTCCTGCAATATGTTAAATTCCTATTACAGTACAGTGGCCAACACAATGTATATATGGCCACTGTTCGGAGTATTATATCCAGTTCCATATATCATTGTATGAGTTCTTCATTTAAATGATGGAGATTGACAGTGAATGAGTGCATTTAATTTACGAGTAATGCTCTTATTTCCCATTGGATCACAACAGCAGTGACAGTGGGATGAGAAACACAGGTACATAATTAGTTGCCGAAGTATAACTTTACCTAGCCATAGTTATTTGCCTTCGTAACCTTAACCCTTCTGTAAGAGAATATTTTCATCTGATCTGTTTATAGAGTTTCTTATTGTTTTATAGAATCTGTGATACTGCAAACATCTGCTGGTAGTCAGTCAAAGACCCCTGTGTAGGTTGAGGCTTGTCTGGATCTCTTTGAGACAAGTAGACTATTGTCTCACATCTGCTACTAATTAGGTATACGCGGGCTTTCTGGGAGCCCGCCTCTCCTCGTGTTGGTTAGATGTTTTGTGTCTTTTGGGGCAGAGATTACCTTGGTGGAGCACAAGGACAGTGTGAAACTAGGATGATCCCCGGCCGTATGTAATTGTCTGTCTCTCAATAAATATCAGTGTATTGACGAGTGAATCCAGTTTCTCTCATTTGATGATGCGCTCAACATTGCTGCAAAGAAGTTTTTACTTCACAATTGGCGTCGCGAACGGTTACCAACAAATCGTCGAGCTGGTGAGTGTAATTTCAAATCTATATTTTGACATTGCCTCGCCAGACTCTGTGATTGACGGTATAAAATTACCTGTGGAACAGATAGATGCAATATTTTTGGTTTCCTCTGTGTGTGTGCACGGCAAACATTCGGAGAGACCTTAAAGAGGGCATCAGTAATGTGGAACTTCGGTTTAAAAGCAATGTAAAGATTTGTACTGAAACGAATCGCCGAATTCTGGAGATTTCAACGGTTTAACTAGTTAAATCAACTCACCTCGAAATTTTCCTGTTGCTGCTGCAAGGAGGGTGTGGGTAATTCCCCTCCCCCCCCCCCCCCCCCCTGTGGGGAGCAGCACACACGGGGATAAACACAGCACAGTGTCGTATCTTCTTAAATCGCACCATTATGAGTTTTGGAACTAAACAGAACTCTTATTAACGGGAAACGTGATACGAAATATTACGTCACGCTGTGTTTCATAAACTGAGGGGTTGTTGAATTTGGCTGTTGTTAAAATAAAGGGTACTGAATTCATTAAAAGTCTCTGCTCTCCGGATCGGGGAGGGCAGAGCACCACTAAATTAGCATAGTGGTTGCTGATTGAGAATAATGTGGTTATTACTCTTCAGCAGATTCCGTTCTTAGAATTAATTAAATTAATTAATATCTCTGCTCTCGGTCGGTTGAGCAGTTTTACCACTACATTTGCATAGTGGTTTTGATTGAGAATAAGGTAGTTTATTTCTCATCAACTGAATTAATGTTTAACAACACAGACTTGTATTTTTTGTTAATCACACCATAAGCTCAAGAACTAAATTGAGCTATTAAATGGGAAGGGTGGTGGCAGAATATTACATTCACACTGTGTTTAATAAACTTACGGATTATTGAATTGGATTTTGTTTAAAAAAAAAAAATTAAAAAAAAAAAAAATTAAAAAAAAACAATAAGTAAAAATAAGTACTGATATTTCCCTACCCCCGCTGAAGTTTCCCTAATTCGGATTAAAATTAAACTGGATGAGTTTAGCTGTCACCTGATATTTGTTGCGGGTTCATGTTTGTTTGTATAATTGTTTCGTGTTTGTTTGTATACCTGCCGTCTTGTGCATGTTTTTGTAACAACTAATAAATGAATCAGTCCACAGCCAAGGTCAAATGAATCTAAATTTCCGCAAAAGGAAAATAAATAGCAAAAAGCCTCTGTTTTACACCCGGGAACCTCAGAGGCATAACTGCGGGTCATCTGTCTGCTCAAATAGGTCAATGTTGTATTATTTGTTTCATTTATTCTTAATCTATGTATTGTATGGTAATAATGAAAATAAAATAACCTAATGTATTGAACACATTCCGAAACAGAGCAGATAAGACAAGACTTAGACACAATGGTGATTGAACCTTTTTGCACGATTGATGCAAAATGAAAACTTTGTCATTATCTGTTTCCAACTGGCCACTGGAATCAGATAATGGATATGAGTTGAAGTTCAATTACAGTTTTAAATATAGTTCAACATTCTTTATTTAACTGTTTGAAATTATTTCTAGTCAAAATCCCCTCCTTTTCTATACTCTGCTTGGTGCTGCAGAAGAAGAAAATAAAATAAAACGCAAGACACGG
The DNA here is from genome assembly GCF_902827175.1 of Gymnodraco acuticeps. Classification (NCBI taxonomy): domain Eukaryota; kingdom Metazoa; phylum Chordata; class Actinopteri; order Perciformes; family Bathydraconidae; genus Gymnodraco; species Gymnodraco acuticeps. Next base: position 948,191 of record NW_022990042.1, on the reverse strand, counting down.
GGTCAGAGACAGGCGTGACCTCTGGAAGGAGAAGATAATCTGAAGCAGACCACGGCGCGACCCATTGGGGGTTTTATGACCACAGCACAAAGGAAGATCTAATTTCAGCAGTCAGTTTTTTTTGGCAGAACTTTTGAGCATTTTTAAAATGTCTTTTCTTGCCTCTGTGCAAGGCTTAGTCTTTCTATCTGTATAGCCACTGGTGTAAAGTAACTAAGTTCATAAACTTAACAAGTACTATACTTGGGCACAATTTTGAGATACTGGTACTTTATTTGAGTATCTAAAATGTTTTGCTGCTTTATTTTTCTACTCCACTACAGTTCAGTGGTAAATGGTGTACTTTTACTCCACTACATGTATTTAATACCTTTAGTTACTTTCAGATGTGGATGAATGATGTGAAATCTAATCAAGTGTTTAATCAGACTTTAGTTCCACCTGGAGTGAATCCACCAGCTACCGTATGCAGTATACAAAGTCATTTAAACTAGCTGCACCTTTACCAGCTTTGAGAACACTTTAATGATCAATCATTATAAAACATATCATATATATTATTCTGAAATAAACCAATCTGCACAACGACTACTTTTACTGTCGCTATTTTCACTATATTTTGATGACAATACTTTTATACTTTTACTTGAGTAACATTTTGAATGCAGTACTTTTACTGTAACTTAGTATTCCTACACTCTGGTACTTCTACTTGTACTCAAGAACAAGATCTGAGTACCTAAGCTAACGTTAGCCAGAAACCTTCCATTTTGACACAAAGAACAATGGGGTAATTTCAAAGTAATTCGAAGTAATTCACACAGCCTCTTCCCTATGGGAGGAGCAGCAGTTTCAGCTTCATTTAAATATGTCGCGTGGTTATAGATGGATTTATTTTTTCCTCTAAAAGAGAGAATGTGTATTTTATGTTAGTATTTCAAAAATCTCCTGGGGGAGAATCCTCCCAGACCCCCTGCGGGGGTTGGGTTTTCAGCATGTCAACTCTTTCACTTGTGAGGAAATGGCAGGATTGGCTCCAGGTCGCTTTTTATTTACTACAAGACAAATGTTTTTATTTTATTTTAATTTCATACAGTTCAATTTGGATTGAGACAGGGAAATATTCTAAACCTCACGCGTGGCATTTCACTGACAAGGGGGCGATATAGCGTGTATGTAATTACATTTCAAATACTGATTTGAGCCCCACCACTGTATGGGTTAGCCCTACCATAGATTACCCAACGCAAATATCGCAAATACTCGGGAGCCGATAAGTCAATAAGTTGCTTTTCGCGACAGGCACACAATAAAACAGTGGAAACAAACATGTGTTTGACTTTCATTATTTAATGAAACTGTGTGCCCTTTATAGTCTGTGTCCAATATTGTGTATTTGTATATATATATTATATATATCCTAAATATATGCTAAGGTCCTGCTACGGACACGATAGCAGTCACTTCGTGCGCATGTGTGTAATTAAATCCATGATATCAAAATCTCACTCCAGCCAGGTACCCAAAGTTAGCAACCCTGTCCATACCCCAATAATATTTTATTGATGAGAAGTTTGCATCCCTGCCTGTTATCGTTTTCATCACGGAGCTGAAAAAAAAAAAAAATGGTGTATTGATTACTGATCTGTGCAAGTCAAATTTGTTAACTGACTTTGGTTCTAATGTTAATTTGATTTCAACCCATAAGTAATTATTTAAATTAACTCAACATTCCACATGATGGATTAGTGTTCCACATTTTTCCCACTAATTTGTTTATGATTAGGCCAATGGTAAAGAGAGACATTTATGACCCTGTGTCCTTTTTGTTAGCACGTGGTTCCATTTTGTCTAATGGCGTTGGACAGCTTCACTAAGAGTCACCCAGTTCTACCCTGCTACAGTCCGGCTGAGTGCAGTCACAGAGATGCTATGGCTGCTCTACATGACATTAATGGTTTGGTCCGAGAATGGACACCATTTCCTGCTCCCAGAGAGAATGACGCTCCTCACACTGAACAATACAGCCATTGACACTGTCTCACGTGGGTCTGCTCCCCCCCACCGAGCCATGAACCGGAAGCTGGAATTCTGCTCTTGGAACTGTCACACCAGCACCAACCCTTGGGTCAGTTAGATGAGACTAACGGCTTCACTTAGGGCATATGGGTCAGAAATATGACTCTCGTTACCACGGAGTGGGTTGTTTTTTTTTGTTTTTTGTTTTTTAAGGCTATTCATACTGCTATGCAGAGTGAAGAGTCCCTACTATTTTAACAAATAGACCTGATGTCAGGGGCCTCTTACTGTCTACTTCTGCATGTATTCACATTATATGGACCATGTTTACACCTGTTGAAACTAGGGCTGCACGGAACTCAGGCTACAATACAACCATTTTGTTCTGCTCTAACGATTCAATTTATAAATTCTACATCTAAATAGTTCGTTTTTATTGTTTCCAATGATAACGTCACCTTAAGTGGAGGAATGCAAACCTGTTTTAAAATGTAAGGTTTTGAATTTCTTTGACATTTCTCAGTAATGACACCCTCAGACGCCCACTATCATTTATGCCAGTGGTTCCCAAACTTTGTTGTGCCCAAGGCACACCAAAGGACAAGTAAAAATCTCAAGGCACACCTATTGTGAAAAGATAGCCCTTATAACACGTGTTATCACTCATATTATGTAAAGTATCTGTAAATGTGCATAATTATTTACTAATGCCAAATAAAATGTGACAACTATATTACGAAATATTTCCGAAATTAATTTGAAACTTTATCAAATTAGGCTTCATCAAAGCAGCAACACACTCATTTACACCAGACAGGTCACAAAATAGAAAATGAGGCAAAAGAAACTCAGCAGAAATTCAGCACAGACAACTGTCAATGCAAGGAAGCTGCATTGTCCATGGTCCGGAACTACAAATTATAAATGTATTACTTTAAAAAATGTAATATATTACACTACTTCGTTACATCTACATAAAGTAACTCGGTACTTTACTCGTTACTTTCCTCGCCGAGCACGTACAAACTGCGCATGCGTGAGTGGCAATAACTTTCCTTACCAGCAGGCGGCGGTAGTCAAGCCCCCAGGTAGTGCGCCGGACTCAGATGAACATATTCGTGCTGGCCAAACGGCGGTACTACACTTCCGGTTTGGTTGCCAGGCCCGAAAACACTTTTCCCATTGACTTACATGGGGAAAGAGTGGTCTGTAACTCGTTGGATAATTTTTTTAACTAAATAAACTACCCAGTATGAACACTTGTATAGCCCTTATTAAAAAACATTCGTTCCTCAAGTTGTAAAACATTTGCTAATAACGTTATTCTGAGAGTTATTTCCCTCTGCATTATGAACGCGCATCTAATCCACGGGACCGCGCAGCCCGGCACGTTCATGTTACGTGTCCCGACCAATCAGAGCACACTGTGCTCACAGGGAGGGTGCTGGAGCCAGGCTCTGGCTGGAGCTTTTGGAGCTACAACGAGCGTTAAAGGCAGAGAGTGAAATTCAGTGAATACACGTAGTTTACAGAGATGCTGTATGAGGAACCAATGTGAGTTGCGTTTATCTTTACCCATGGATGCACAATAGGAACGTATCCATATCGTCTTACTGCCATCCCACGGAGCTGTAATCATGGATATATTGCACATGTTTGCTGTAATTCATTGTCATACTACATGGGCTGTATGATTGAATCTTGTACCGTAAATGTTGTATTAAATGGAGTTAATATTACCGATATCACTAGATCATTACTAGCTAGCCGCTAGCTGCTAACTGCCGCCTCGTTCATATCAAATCCATGGCGGTAGTGTGTATTTGTCATTTAATACAGGCAACAACCGGAAGACAGAGAAGAAGAATAGACTGCGTGATATAAAAATAATGGGCATACCTCCACCCCTCGATAGTTATCGCTGACTCAGCCATGTTTATGCAGCACTGCACGTGGAGATGTGGACGCGCAAGTCGCGCAGATTACGTACATAAACCTACAAAGTACTGATATAGTAAATTAAAAAAAATAATTGATTATTTTTGTGTAGTTGTATATTGAAAAAATAATGTATGGTTGTCACAAAATCCCACGGCACACCCGGACTTGCCTCACGGCACACCGTTTGGTAACGGTGGTAACTCAGATGCTTACATGGACTTGTATGTTTTTCCTTCATATCTAACAGAAATAAGAGAGAAAGAGATGGGAAAGTGAGTAAAGAGGGATAGGAAGGAGGAGAGATATTTGCGAGTTGCATACTGACTCTGAGTTTTCTCGATTAATAGCTTATATAGACAATACCATGCTTAGATAGACTCCTAAGTTATTATTTCATATGTGACAATATGTAAGAAAAGGGAGGGAAGAGTCAAATTATATTGAGCAATTGATTTCATATTGGAACATTCATTTCTCAAACCTATGTTTTATGGAAGAGGAAATGTACTTCTGATAAACTAATCCTTGATCAAACGGTAAATGGTGAATTAATATAACATTTATAATCATTGAGAAAGGGTTATTCCACAGGGACTAGCTCACATTTAACTTAAAATAAAATGTATCTGCTTTGGACTGATGAGTATATGATTCTTGCATGTTAAATGACTAACACAAACCTTACATTTATAATGTGCATGTCTCAGGAAGGCTCCCAAATCATTCTGAGGGGGCCTATCCTATTTTTGTAATTGAATGATAATGTGCTAATCCATTACCTTGAGTTGTCTGCACTCAGGAAAACATCCCTATCAAGTGTTAACCCAATAACTAGGACAGCTCTGAAGGCCAAGGGTCAGAGAGAGAGGATCACACTCTGCGGCTGCAGAGAGCAACTTATCCACGGGCAAGGAGGTCGTTCGAGATGAGAGGATTCTAATCTTCAACTTTCTGATGAGATGGGATGCTTCTTCATTTTCGCTCGCAGGACGAGCGATGGCTTCATACAAGGTTTCTATGTTTCATTGGAGGAGCAGATGTTTTCATAACCTCTCCCATCACGGGGGGGGCATCTGGATTTGCCACTTGGAATAGGCAGGTGCACTGCTCTCAAGCAGATAGCAGAAGGAATGCAGGCAGATGAGCCTCTGTTTCACTGGGAGATCATAAAGTGCTCACTGAATTGAGCCACAAAAGCAGAGCAATTGGGGGGGATTGAGATATGGCGCTCTGATGAAGAAGAGTTTTGAGCCAATCAGCACCTCAGTGCTAATCTACAGATAATTGAGTTATGGCGCTCTGATGAAGAAGAGTTTTGAGCCAATCAGCACCTCAGTGCTAATCTACAGTATCAGGATGCCTTTACACACCAGACATTCTGTGTCATAAAGAGAGGAGGAAAACATGTCTTCTGGCTCTCGTACAAAGATAACATTTGAATTGAATGACCAGATGATTACAGATGTACAATTAATGATTGTTTTTGTATTCCCAATGAACAGATATGTGTTAAATAGTGGTGATAAATATATTTTATCAGATTACACTTTCACACTAAACTAATTAATTGATATTTTCAGATTTATAAGGTATTGAACAATAAGATATTTCTAATATTATAACAGACAATGTTACTATCCTTAATCATTACCAGGTAAAACAGATGTTTTGAAATTGATTACAGTTGATGCTCTGAATAAAGAACAGATATTTTGATTTTTTCCTTTTCAGGTTGTTATACAATAAAATGTTTGATTCTTCAGATTGTTAAACATTTTGAGAATTGTTTAGCTTTCCCTTCAGATTTTGAAATGACATAATGATTGATAGTTGAAGTAATGTAATTAATTAAATATCATGCCTTACTCTTGAATAAAGCGTAATGAAATAAACGTAAAGTAATGTTAAAGATTGAGGACACTGTAACTTTACAGATTACAGATTGATCGATTCATCACTGTGAATTTATACCTTAACTAGGAACCTTAGCTGGATCTCTCATGATTCTGATTTATACCTCAATTGGATTTATTATAAATCCTAAATTCTAATTGTGTTTTAATAAGTAATTGCCTTAAAGTAAATCTTTGAGATGTAAGATGATTTAGAATTTGTGTTTGATGAATGAGATTAACTGAGTGATAAATGATAAAATATCTTATTTTTGAAACATATATTTTGCTATAATATTTTGTATCCCATGTGTTTATTATTGTGCCTTTTGACAAAAGATGCCAAGCACTGAAGAGAGATGATTTTTATTATGATTGACTGTGTTCAATCATGGTGATTGAAGTGTTTTTCAATCTTGTTCTATTTTTAATGTAATGAATGTATCTGAGCCCACCCAACTCTGAGGACGCCTATTGATTTTAAGTATTGACTGAAATATTCTTAGACTAATGTTAATTGGTTATCAATAGATTGATAAAAAGAGTGAATCTGTAAGAGAATATTTTCATCTGATCTGTTTATAGAGTTTCTTATTGTTTTATAGAATCTGTGATACTGCAAACATCTGCTGGTAGTCAGTCAAAGACCCCTGTGTAGGTTGAGGCTTGTCTGGATCTCTTTGAGACAAGTAGACTATTGTCTCACATCTGCTACTAATTAGGTATACGCGGGCTTTCTGGGAGCCCGCCTCTCCTTGTGTTGGTTAGATGTTTTGTGTCTTTTGGGGCAGAGATTACCTTGGTGGAGCACAAGGACAGTGTGAAACTAGGATGATCCCCGGCCGTATGTAATTGTCTGTCTCTCAATAAATATCAGTGTATTGACGAGTGAATCCAGTTTCTCTCATTTGATGATGCGCTCAACATTGCTGCAAAGAAGTTTTTACTTCACACCTTCCATAGATGCAATGCATAGATATTTCAAAATGCTGCCACAGATCTCAGAAACGTCCAATAGTAGCCTTCTTTTCTAGTGATAGGGTTGCATTTAGAGGCAACACTACAACATTGATAATGCAATTTAAACTGAGCTCTCTAAGCAAGCTGACTTTTCCTCCCCCTCCTCCAAAACCAGCTTCTGCAAACACGTGACACTGTGACACTGTGACTGCATATCCTGATGAGAAGAAACCTTCTGCTGCACTAACCCCAAATTACAGCGCAGTGCATGATGGAAAGGTCAATTGTACAGCAGTGCTGCAGCCATCTGACACCTTCACTCCTAGGGTGTGTGTGTGTGTGTGTGTGTGTGTGTGTGTGTGTGTGTGTGTGTGTGTGTGTGTGTGTGTGTGTGTGTGTGTGTGTGTGTGTGTGTGTGTGTGTGTGTGTGTGTGTGTGTGTGTGAGAGAGAGAGAGAGTGTGTGTGTGAGTGAGTGAGACAGTAAAGCAGTGTGGGGGTAATAGCTAGTAGTTAATGTAGTAAGGATGATTGCATCAGTGGTTGTGTTTCCTTATATGGAGTAACCCTGTCATAATTTCTCATATTAATGTATTAACATGAACCTGCAACATATAATACATCTCCCTGTTATCACTAACAAACCAGGAAACAGAACAATATTGCCTCTTTATAGACCAATAGAGTGGTGCAGTGAGGATGTATTTTTGTTAGCACTAGTAGCAGTTGAAGTGTTAAGAAGAGGAATAGGGCCTAATTAAAGTCTGAGATTAAAGTCAGAATTTCCGAACCAGCAGAGCAATTCATTCACAATGAATGCTCTTTAACTATACTGGATGACACAGGAAGCAGTTTGAGGTGGAATGATACCCTGAGGTGAAGTAGAAGTCATACACTGCAATACAAAATGAAAAAAAAGAAAACACTATCACATTGTTTTGGTGTCCAGCTGAATGACTTGTATACTTAATGATGTGTTCTGACTCTGCAAAATAATAAGGGGTCATGCCATTTTTTTTTGGAAACACAGTAGCTTAGGGGAGAACCAGAATCAGCCAAGCTGCGCATCCTTTACTTTTTTAATAACAATATATGTTTTACAGATATAACTGCGCTCTAATTGCAAGGGACAGTGTTATGTTTAAAAGGCTCCAAAGAGCCCCAGAGGGATTATTCTCCATATCCGTTAATACGGTTGGTAATGTCCCTTAAAAGTAACCTGTAATCGGGATACAAAAAAAAGTGACTGTAAAGCGTAATACGATTACTGCAACAGTTCTAAAAAATGGGGATTAATTGCCGGATTACAATTATGTTAAAATATATTTTAAAATACAGATCTGTATATATCAACCTTTTTTGAACCGAGAGCTACTTTTAAAGTTGCCAGTCTGCCGAGATCTACCAGTCCAAATAGAGAGGCGTAGCCATGACAGCCAGGTAAATACACACTTCTACTTGTATAAAACTGACCTTTGTACGATTAATACTCTATAAAATACTGCAGATCCTTTATTTTACCTCTTTCTAATCTAATCTATCTGCATACACGTTATCCTGGCGAGACCTCAAATCATCTTCGTAATATCTATCAAACTATAGATCCTACACATCGACTGGACGTGGATTCTAAAAGTACAATATACACTTCTCGCCAGAAATCAAATCAAAAAGCATTTTAATGGCCAAACTATTCCACAATTTAGGATTTTCCAAAGAGGGTTATCCGCAGCGTTTGCAATGAACGGGCCGGGAGCATGTTGTTTCTTACGTAAGAAACAACATACACTTTAAAACGTGTCTCTGGGTCGTAATAATGGCATGAACAATCGGCCTATATGGTCGTTTTTTGTAGGAGGACAGGCTGGTTTGGCACATATAAAAAAAATGCAATGCTATATTGTGCGTTTCTCCTAATGGGAATGTTTTGGGCCGTTATATCGGCCACTGTGGGTAAGTATTACTACCAATTAGTGTTGTCACGATACCAACATTTTGGTTTCGATACCGATACCAAGTCAAGAATTGCGATTCTGATTCTTTTTCGATACTTTTCTTTTATTATTTTCATGATCAATAAAATTGTAGTTTATCTGTTAAGTGTTTTCTTACAACATGGTCTCTTCTTTATAGTTGAGTTTATGTGATTTCTTTGATAGTTAACTTTATATTTTATTAACATGTAATATAAATAATTATTGACAAAATGTACTTTGCTGATGTTAGCCACATTGGTAAGTTAGCTAAAAATATAGCCATATTAGACAGTTATCATTGCCATTAATTGCCTCGTCAAACTACGAAAACGTTCATTTGTCACAAAATAAATTACACTTGTTTGACTTAGATTTGAGTGTATGGGCTTGAGCATGATGTAATTATGTTATCTATCACATTCGCTAACCTGTCTGTCTTTAAATTCTTTCAACAGCTCTGGATATCGGTCGGTGAGGTGCTTAGCCAAATTTCAACCCAGTCTCATGGCATTTCGTGTTCACCAACACGATTTTTAATCTATTGATTCGTGTTGACCAACACGATTTTCCCCTTTTTTTCTTGTTGCATAGCACGATTTTAAAAGCAATGTATTTCTACTGGTAATGTGTTTCGTGCCTGCAGCACGTCTTTTTCTCCGGTCGGGTCGTGGAAGACCGGAAGCTGTGTGGTTCATAAAAACATGTTCTTACTCAATATCAAGCCACAATTATTGCTTTTATTTTAAATCGTATAATTTCGGACTTTTGTTGCCGTCTTTGAGGAAAATAAATGGGGCTCAGAGTATGAAGGTAGATATGGTGCAAAATGCGAGAGTGTGTAAAACCTGATGTGAGCACTTGCAGAAAAAAAATCTGAGCTTGTGTGCATACATTTACACTTGTATAAAATATCCACGTAACTGTGAACCAAATGTACACTTGTATAAAATATCCACGTAACTGTGAACCAAATGTACACTTGTATAAAATATCCACGTAACTGTGAACCAAATTTGAAGTCACAGAAGAAAAAAAAAGTTTTGTAGCTTGTAGAAAAAAAATGAACTTAGTGATGAAATGTTCACTTGCAGAAAAATACATATTTTTTAAATATATTTTCCATTACAACTGCAACTTTATTTATTACAACCTCTCAAATCAGTCATTACAACTTGACGAATCTGCTCTGTGGCAGTATAAATCGACGAATCTGCTGTCTTGACTTTTGCTACACTTCTTGTGATAAATGTGTCGCAAAAGTAATTTTCATCTGTAGATGTGGGGGGAGGGAGGGGGGTTGGAGCGAAGGGGCGGAGCCATCAGAACGACGAGGCTCGGGTCAGTCCATAGACTGTATGGGTCAGTCACGTCGAACCGGATGACTGCGGGGCTAACGGTTCGCTAACGGTTCGTGTCGCTACCAGTCCGCTGACATGGCGCATCAATCAACGGTAAATGTTGCCCATTACTTGCCCAGTATTACTTTGAATATTATTATTGTGATTGAGGATTAAATCCGCTTTGAAGGCCACCGTTTTATATCGTGCAGTTTAGCAGCAAAATAACGTCAGTCAGCCAGCTAACGCTAGCTTTGTTGAGTTTATGCTAGCTAAACAAGTAGTGGTTGTAGTCTACAGCAGTAATTAATATATTATAGCCTACTGCTTTGGCACTAACGGTTGATAACCGTTTATGAAAATAAAACCAATTGAACTGTTCTGAAATAATGACAAGTTTTATAATTGTCTTGGGCTCCTGCTGTGTTTTTAAAGCCTTTGTAAATTATCCATGCTATTTTCTATTTAGAACGAAGACTTCAGAATCTTAAAATCCCTTAAAGGGATAGTGGAAATCCGCAAATTTTGGGTTTAACTTATGTATTTTTATTAAAAAGAAGCATATTAAACAATTTTTTTTAATTTCATCCGCCTAGTTTCATTTTATTTTCAATTTTACTGCGCCCTCTCAATGAAACGAAATACTTCGGGAATCATCGGGAATCTTCGGGTGATGACGAGAGCTCAGGAAGACGGGCACAAACAATGGCGGACATTCAATAGCATTTGCATGTGAATAGCCGACCTTTATTATGGTGAATAGATGTGTTTTGTATGGCTACGTGACACAACGACATTGGATTAACCTTGAGATGCGTTTTTATTCCGTTGAACACAACTTTTGATCACAAATCAAAAAAGGTAAGACGTAATTATTGTAATATTTTTGGAACCGGATGTTGTTTACTTTCTCTTTTCTGGCTGATAGCTCCAGGAATTTGAGGTCTTACAGTGATGACATTACATCTGTGGAGTCTCAGCTTTAAATCGTATATCTTGTTTGTGCAGTTAAGATAGTAATAAGGGCATTTCTACCGTGTGTTGTGTGTAAAAAAGCGTTAGCATTGTTTCGCTCAATGCTAATTCAAAGGCTTGGTATTACTCTTGTGTTTTTTCTAGCTAACAATTGTTCTTATTGTCAGTTAGCGGAGTTTCTTACCTTTTAAAAGGGTATGAAACATTAATAGTTTCATAAATGTTAAGAAGCCCTGAGACATGTGAGAGAGAAAAAACGGTGGGAGGTGTCCACTGGGGGGACCTTCGGCCTTAACTGGTTAACAATGATTAATATTTGTAAAGGCTACAGGTGATCTTAAGATGCGTGAGCTATGCTTAGGGACCTACCAGTCAAGATTATTTGTGCGTAGGGGTGCATCATCTGGCGCCTGGTCCTGGTCATCCTCGCAATTGCCCATGCCGTGAACCATCACCTCGGGCTCGGGCTCGAACAAATAAGGACGTAATGGTCCATCGTCTGGCTCAATATTGTCACCATCGTCGCTTACTGAACCGGATTCAGATTCAGTTCCTAAAACGACATTTTCGTAGGAAAGCCGAGAGGATGTTTCTGACTCGCTATCATCACTGGATACCTCGTACAATCCTTCTTCTTTGTCTGGTATATTTGCCCTTCCACGTTCATTCTGCATAGACGCCATGGTTTGTTATCGTATCGTCTTCCTGAGTTTTCGTCACTTCCGGTTAGGCTGAGAAACATTTCGTTTCTAAAAAACTTCGGGGAAGCTGCAATAAAGTGCTTCTAACATGCGTAAGGCAATTATTATATATTTTTAATCAGGTGTGATTGTTTTGGTACGTAATTATGCTTGTATATAAGTTAAAACGAAACTATTTGAGGTTCCATTTCCACTATCCCTTTAACGTTTGTATGCAATTGTGCTAAATTCAACTCTGGAATCAAGCAAATATTAATATGTTTGCATGACATTAGTTATTTATATTTTGCCATCACTGAACTATACGTTTAATACATTTAAGTCAAGCTAAGGTACATGTGATGGTAGCTAGTTAGTGCTCTTACCTGTGAGGCCTCCTCCAAACAGCATAATAACCAGACTGTATCATTAAAACTAAGTACCAGTTCTAGATCCTTGACTTTAGACAAACAATTCAAAAGACAAAATGTATTTAAAGACCAATCTTTATTTGAAGGTGCCTCTTAACCTGAGATATTAGTTATACAGTAATAGTATTGACAATCTAAAAAAACTGAGCAACTCAACAGTCAACTTTATATTTCTTATTGTCTAAAGCATTTATTATTTTCATTTTCCCCCTCATATTCAGTGTGGACGGATTGAGACAGCGTGGTGTCCAGAGAGCTGCAGAGACTTCATGGAGAAACCTCCGTGTGATGGACGTCCTGTCTGTTGGTTTGGAGAGGACTGAGGGTCTTTCCTCAGCGAGGAGGACCAGGCCTGATGGAGGAGCCCATGCTGGGCAAAGCTGATACCAACTGCATAGGCCTAGTCTGTCACTTTATTTGACTAAATGTGTTTACTTATACATTTAATAGGTTTACACCTTCTGTCCATATGTGCTTTTTATTTAAAACATTTGATTAACTTTTGGTTCACATTTCAATAAATTGTATTTGTATTTGCACTCCTTTTGTCTATTATTCTTACTGAAAATGTTAGATTACACATTCACATCTGACTGAAGATTGGCCCCATTTATTTGTGACGTTGCAAACTCTGCGGTACAAGGCACAAGTGATGTGAAGCTCATAAAGTGAGGCAAATAGAAATAATCAGCTGATGGAGTGTAGATGTGGAAATAGATGCATCCCATCAGCTGACTGTTTTTCGCCACACTTTATAAACCTGACTATAACCACCCCTTCTCTGAGGTGCAGGCAGCGTCACAAACAAATGATGGTCCTGATAGACTACAAAAATATTCGGTGTGCAGATCTTTTTTTTCACAATAAAAGTAGTTTCTTAGTGAATGTCCTGTACTGGTCTTAAAATCTCATAACATCAGCTTTTAATGTTCCTCTTGGATGTTCTTCTTGACCCTCAGAGAAGGAGAAAATGTCCTGTCTTTCAGGCATGTCCTTCCCTAACAAAAATTACAGGAAACATAAAACATTATTGCAGAACAAGTGTGTTATTTATGAAAGAGGTGTGTTTGTGTTTAGGGGCTGTTGATATAATTATTTTTTAAATTGTAATCAGATTATGAATGAACAGTATGAAATTCATCAACATTGAAATATATGTTATTATCAAAATAATATTGAACTGTTATCAAAACGTAGTGCAACTGTAGAAGCTTGCTCTGTTGTCTCACTGAAAGAATAACTTTTACCACGTTTTTTACAGACAATATTGAGAGATAAATAGTAGCAGTTCTCACTATGTGTTAAATATCTTTGCCTTCAATACATTAAATTAGAAAGCTGACAAAGTCATATTGCTTGTTAACATCTAAATGTAACCTTTTGCATGTAAAAAAACCTCAACTTCACTGATGTGTAGGTGATCTAGTATTTAGTATTGTTTAATGGAATGTATATCAGTGTATTCAAGTCAATACTTCATTCATTTAAACCAATATCTTTCTTGATTCTTTGTACAGTATGAAAAAAGAGTCTTTGTACCTGAGCTGAAGTTCACTGTTGTGAGGAGTCCAGTTCTGTCTCTCACTCTCTGGTCCAGCCTGTCTGCATCACCTGGACACCTTAAACAAACAGATATATATATATATTAGGGCTGTCGAGTTAACGCGTTAATAACGCAAAAAAAAATTAACGCCATTAATTATTTTAACGCGATTAACGCATGTGTATTTTTTTTCCTCGGCCGCCCCGTAGTTTCAGAGCGCATCGAGTTTAAAATACCATCTACAAGCTGATGCTGACAGCCTCGCTCCTGCCGCCCGCTTGTTGCAGACCACACTTCCACGCTCACCGGCAGGCACCGACTGGCTATTGGGAGGACCGGGAGGGTGTGTGTATGTGTGGCCCGAGCGAGCGAGAGAGAGACCTTACGTGCATTGTTGTTGTTAGCATCTGGTGCTAGCTAGCTGCGCTAACGGATATAAGGAGCTGTTTAAATGAAAACAGAGGAGCGACATTTCGCCACAACTGCGCCGAGCACTTGACTTTATGCAGGCAGCCAGACAGTGGGACATTGTACGAAAAGTCAGCACACTCAGCACGGGTAGTGCGCAACATAAATATTTTAATCGACTAAAATATTTAATCGCATGATTGTCCATAGTTAATCGCGATTAATCGCACATTTTTTATCTGTTCTAAATGTACCTTAGAAGAATATTTTTCAAGTTTTTAATACTCTTATCAACATATGAGTGGACAAATATGCTTTATGCTAATGTTTATTATCATTTGAACAATGACAAATATTCTCATGAATATTAAACACAACAACCTCTTAACATTACAAATATTCGCCTCAATTCAACCTGGAACCTCTCTCATTCAATAATACAATACAAAGTGTGTGTGTGTGTGTGTTCGTTGGAGCTATGTGCAACTCAAGGCATATGCTCGAACGGGAGCTGCCTGGACGCTGCAATCATGTTACACGCACTATCCGTGCTGAGTGTGCTGACTTTTCGTACAATGACCTACTGTCTAGCTTCCTGCATAAAGTCAAGTGCTCGGCGCAGTTGTCGGCAAAATGTCGCTCCTCTGTTTTCATTTAAACAGCTCCTTATATCCGTTAGCGCAGCTAGCTAGCACCAGATGCTAACAACAACAATACACGTAAGGTCTCTCTCTCGCTCGCTCGGGCCACACATACACACACCCTCCCGGTCCTCCCGATGGCCAGTCGGGGCCTGCCGGTGAGCGTGGAAGTGTGGTCTGCCGCCAGCGGGCAGCAGGAGCGGGGCTGTCAGCATCAGCTTGTAGATGGTATTTTAAACTCAATGCGCTCTGAAACTACGGGGCGGCCGAGGAAAAAAATACACATGCGTTAATCGCGTTAAAATAATTAGTGGCGTTAATTTTTTTTTGCGTTAGCGCGTTATTAACGCGTTAACGTGACAGCCCTAATATATATATATGTAAAGAACGATGTGTACAAACAATATAACTGATTCTCTTCTGTTGAACATGTTGGATTGTGTATTGTCCGAGTCAGGGTCCTTTTTATTTTATTGTAACTTTGGAAATTGTGTTACCAATGCTTACTGTTTATTTGATATCAATTTGGTAATACAATTAATAAAAACAACAAGGTTTGGGTTCGTTCTTCAGATGACTGACGTTAACGTGTAAGCTCAATAATGAACTCCAGCTCAACCAACCATATTGTAATATCTAAGTAATCATCTTGAAATATGACATTAATAATTGTAATATACACACATCTTATTGTGAGGCTGATTTCACATACACTACTTCGACGTTAGCTAAATAGAAAATAGCATGGATAATTTACAAAGGCTTTAAAAACACAGCAGGAGCCCAAGACAATTATAAAACTTGTCATTATTTCAGAACAGTTCAATTGGTTTTATTTTCATAAACGGTTATCAACCGTTAGTGCCAAAGCAGTAGGCTATAATATATTAATTACTGCTGTAGACTACAACCACTACTTGTTTAGCTAGCATAAACTCAACAAAGCTAGCGTTAGCTGGCTGACTGACGTTATTTTGCCGCTAAACTGCACGATATAAAACGGTGGTCTTCAAAGCGGATTTAATCCTCAATCACAATAATAATATTCAAAGTAATACTGGGCAAGTAATGGGCAAAATGTACCGTTGATTGATGCGCCATGTCAGCGGACTGGTAGCGACACGAACCGTTAGCCCCGCAGTCTCCAGTCACCCGAGCCTCGTCCTTCTGATAGCTCCATAATCTCGGGCTTTTTTGGCGTCCGTCAGGAAGTGAATTTCAAAATAAAAATAACCGGAAACAGACGTAGGCATTTCGAGCGATTACCCAAGATCCTCAGCTATGGTTTAAGCTCGCTGATTGGATGTTTTAGCCGCAATGCATGCTGGGATTTTGTGTTTATATTATATGAAATCCGGAAAACATTTAAAAAGAATAAAAGAATACTTAATTCCGAGTGCTCTTGCTTTTCTCCTTGAAAGTCATCACATAACGGCATTGTAATACACGGTTCGGCTGCATTACATATTACAGATCTGCCGTAGTTCTTTAATTATAGAGCCCTGATGAGAAGACCTTTGGAAAATCTGAAGAAATGCCGCCGAAACTGAATACTTGACGTGGATCATAAATATATCAACAATTAAACAACATCTTCAATTTCTCTTCACACAATATATCTCCTTGCAGTATCAACACTAATTCGGCTGACTTTTACATTTGATCTAATTCATAGATAGGTTATATTTACACCATAACGGTGCACAGCTGATATAAAAGGACTTGTCGTTTTTAAAGATATTACTGATTTTCTTTGAATATAAGAATGTAAATACTGAGTCTGAAATAATATAGCAATATGCTGTAAAATTATGTGAAAGCATGAATAAAACTACACATCTTCAGATGTTGTACATACATAAGTGTCCTACACTAATAATACAAAGTTATTATGGCTGTGTGTACTGCCTAGTGGTTAAAGCACGTTATTGAATTATTGTTTTTATGTGTTATATTTGATTAAAAAAATATTAAGAGTACATACTTTCATAGGGGGAAAGTAGAAGGTCTGTGATAGAAATATAGAATATAAAAAAGCAAGAAGATACTATAAGTGATCTAATAAAACTGTTTAGTGCAGGATGTACAAAGATATTAGGAGGCGGTGCAAAACAGAAAAACGAATTAACCTTTATTTAAACATTAAATAACACTTTAGATTAAGGTCTTCTTTTAAATAAGAAAAAAACGTTGGGGGTATCCATCTACAGATAAATATTAAGCCTGACAAAGTACTTAACGTCTAATATATTGCTTTCCTGCAATGTTAACTATGTTGAAGCACTTATTTTAACTGATATTATACATATTAATTATACTCTTATGTATGTAGATAGTATAAGAAATGTGCAGAATATGACAGTTTAATGGTGGAGGTATACACACATATTGATAGATGTCTTGTAATG
This sequence comes from Gymnodraco acuticeps, assembly GCF_902827175.1. NCBI lineage: Eukaryota > Metazoa > Chordata > Actinopteri > Perciformes > Bathydraconidae > Gymnodraco > Gymnodraco acuticeps. The sequence continues at coordinate 930,982 of NW_022990042.1, read as the reverse complement.
CACTGTTGAAGAACCTGTCACCCAAGTTTTTCATTCATTGCATAACTACACCATAGTTGTGAATATGATATGTCAATAAACCTTTGAACATCTTGAAATCTTGAAAGGGATGTGCAAAATAGTCATAATATACAGTCTTTAATTAACTATTAGTAGAGAATAACGAGTAATGAATATACTTTATTACTCGTTTCCATTCATGTCAATTGCAGATAAATGTTTAGTCTTCTCAAGCACCAACTATCAAATATCTCTCCTGATTGTTGGCACTTGACAATCACCTTCCCTGAATTTTACTCAGGTGTAATGTGAAGCTGACAATTGAGCGGCCCGACCAAGCAAGGAGGCAGAGGCAGAACGTCCAAAAATACAACCCGGTGTAGGCATTTATTCAAATCATAAGCACATGATTCACAGCCTCAATTGCTGTTCCCCTGAACACAGTCAGCAGCCACAAGGATCTCACACACACTACCAGCCTCAAAACACAGGGCAACAGACCCTAAATACACACACTAATCAGCAATTCGACACAGGTGGGGGGGGGGGGGAGACAACACAGGGCACCAGGTGCACACAATCAACAGCCACAGACATGGGGGAAGGGGAACACTTTTAACATGAAACCAGGAAACAGAGACAGACAAACTTACATAAATTACATATATTCCCCTGCTTCCTGTGCAATGTTTTTAGTGCTATATTACCCGTAACAGAGGCCGAGATCTATGGGCCCAGAGATCACCTCCGTTACATGTAACTAAAGTCTGCTTTAAGGGTTGTTTATATTTCACATCATTAATCAGAATCTGCAAAGTAACTCAAATAAATGTAGTGGAGTAAAAATACCAGGTTAACCTCTGAATTGTAGTGGAGTAGAATTACAAAGTAACAATAATATATTAATGCTGCGCATTATGGACACAAGCGATTTTCACCCATTTATTAATTATATGTTTTACATTTGATAACACCAATGTGTTTAATACTGGCAACTTCTAATTGTGGGAAAAACGAAAACGTTCAGTAGAGACGTCCCATAGAACATTTTGCGACACAATAGCCAGCATGTGTAGTTCTGGGGGGGCGTTCGATTCCAGTTTTGGATAGTCTGACGTGGTTTCGTTCCATTTCAAACAGCTGTTTGACGCTCGGCGTAACCTTGGCGCACTGCCACTCCAACATCCAATCCCAGAGCTTGAAGATTAATCACGGGGACTGTAGTCCTAAACGATAGCTGGGGATTATGGGTAGTGTAGTGTCTTCGGCCATCCTAAACTCAGAAATGTTGACAATCGCAATGATGCTCGAAATGTCCCTTATAGGCCTATGTCTGTTTCCGGTTATTTTTATTTTGAAATTCAAAAAAGCCAGAGATTATGGAATTAAACCAATAAATAAAAGCAAGGATAATTGTGTGTTATTGGTGAGTAAATAACTGTGTTATTTTGAAAAGAATAACAAATTAGAAGGAAAAAAAGATTTAAAAAATACAGATTTCAGTATTCTGAGGCTCTGAGCCCCATTTATTTTCCTCACAGACGGCAACAAAAGTCCGACACTATACGATTTAAAATAAAAGCAATAATCGTGGCTTGATATTGAGTAAGAACATGTTTTTATGAACCACACAGCTTCCGGTCTTCCACGACCCGACCGGAGAAAAATACGTGCTGCAGGCACGAAACACATTACCAGTAGAAATACATTGCTTTTAAAATCGTTCTGTGTGACACAAAAAAAAGGGGAAAATCGTGTTGGTGAACACGAATCAATAGATTAAAAATCGTGTTGGTGAACACGAAATGCCATGAGACTGGGTTGCAAGTTTGATGTGTTGGCTCCCTTGGTTTGCAGGGATCTAAAACAGGCCTCGTGGTGTCCGTAGGCTTGCCCTCACTGTCAGAGATATAGCTCAAATACTTCCAAATTTCGCTTCTGGCGTCTTTTTTGTCAACAAGCCGAGGAGCAGTGGCAGTTGCAATCCCACTTGCAGCCATGCTTCTCGTTTTCTCACATGCTCTGGCAGCTAGCTCACCGGAGTACTTTTCCCCGTCATTCTTAAAGTACCGATACTAATGAAACGGAGGAATCGTACCGTTTTTAACGGCAGGGTATTGCGGTACCTTTCAAGTAACGGTACACCGTGCAACACTACTACCAATGGATCCATAATACTGACCAGCCCTACTGCATGGGAACCATTTTTGACCTAAAGCAACATTTGCCGTACTTAGTGCCGGAAATTAGTTCCCCAGCACTTAGTACCCCCATGGAACTAAGTACAGATCGCGTTCACACCGGAATAAGTTCCCTGAGGGAAGATTACGCAAATGAAGCCGCTGACGTCACTTCGTCTTCTTCTTTGGGTTTACTGGCAGGCCGCAAACCACTTCACGGCGTATACTGCCACCCGAAGTCCCCGGCCGGAAGTCCCCGGAGTTGGGGGGGGACTGGCTTCAGTAGAAGCTGCTGGGACTCCCAGCAGCTTCTACTGAAGCCTTCCCAGTAAATCGCCAGAACGCTGACACCTCCTCATCACTCCACCGCTCCCATGTTTTTTTTTGTGTTAAGTTATTCTCTCTCTGTTGGTGCGCGGGGCTAATGCTAATGCTAATAATGCTAATGCCAGCAAATACAATTTTACTTCACAAAACTTTTCAGAGCTTTACGGGGCGTGGTTTGCAATTCGTCCAGCCAATCGAAATTGGTACTTTTTTCTCCCCAGGAAAGTACCACCTCTCTAAAAATGGGGGTAAAAGTTCCCGGCACTAAGTACTCTTTATGGTGTGAACGCAAAATAAGGGGTACTAACGGAACTAAACGGGAAAAGTACTCTGGTGTGAACGCGCCTATTGCATATATGTTATTCTTTTACTGTAACAAAGAGCTATTTTTAAGTGTAGAAGCTCTAAAAAAGAGAAGGCAAAGAAAAGAGAGGTGAGAAATTGTGGAGACAAGGAGAGGAAAGGGAGTGTTGGGCAGATGATGAGAAGGTGAGAGAGCAGAATGAAAGAGAAGCTGGGAAGATGAAAGGCAAAGGAGGAGAGTGAAGGTGAAGTGAGAGGAGATGGAGTAAGGTGAGAGCAGGGCAGGAAGGTAGAGAATTAAAAAAATATTTGCAGATGTTAGTAATTGTGAGACAGTTTTCTTCTGAGGTTGGACACTGTGCTGAAGTACACCGTCATCACTCACTCTACCGGTACTCCTCTATTTCATCATTCTGTCCCTCTTACTCCAGGGCCAGCTTATCAGCCAAGTGAAGAAGTGAAACATGAAAATGTGCAGCGAGGCTGTCATTAAAAATGTTATGATGATCTTATTGCTTCCACTAAGAAAAAAATATCCCGTTCCACTGTGTGGAACTGCAGCGACAGCATTGTAACTTAAAATGACGGCAGCACTGATCAAGGTTTACTATAACTGTCCAAGTCTGTTCACATTTTATTTTCCATTAACCAGTCTTTAAACACTGCAGAGCGCATAATGTGTTCCTGTTAGTGTTTACTTCCTTTCTGTCTTTTTTCTGCTGTTCCTGTTAGTATTGACTTCCTGTCTGTCTTCTTCTGCTGTTCCTGTTAGTACTAGGCTTGTTTGAGACAAGCGAGACCGACGCAGACCTGCGCAGTTGCGATCAACGTCTTGCTAGTGCGTTGCATGATGGTTAGTCATTTTGTCCGACTTGCTCTGGAGGCTCGCCTACATGAGACGTTGAAATCTCGCGGGACAAAGACGCCCGCAGACTTGAGAGCGAGGCGGCGCAGTTCCTCTCCACGGGCTGCGGAAGCGAAATGCTTGATGAGAAACGACTCGCTGGTATCTTGAGCTGAGCGCTCATTGGTGGTTTTTACCCCGTGCTGCTGATGAAACTCTCCAATTGGCTCTGCAAAAATTTGTTGTTGTTTTGTGTCAGTTTTACGTCGCCACATCCATTCCCATTTTTCATCATTGTTCCACAATGTTTATCATCATGAAATTAATATCTATATATTTTAGACTATACTTGCACTGCATACCGTTTTCATACTTTATATATCTTAGCATATTCATACACACTGTTCATACTGCTCACAGACTGATATCTAGTGTATTCATACCCCTCACTGTTTATTCATCATTCAATTAATTCTATATTTTATTCTGTCTATTGTGTACATTACTTTTCACTTTACTGCTTGTTGTACCTGGTTAGAAGCTAAACTGCATTTCGTTGTCTCAGTACCTGTAAAATAAGAATAAAGTTGAATCTAATCTTGAGCAGGAACAAATGTATTTACTTAGTACATATCTGACATTAACGATTAAACCAGTGCTGGAATTGGGCCGGTACTCACCGGTACGCAGTACCGGCACTTCTGGTTCTGACCCATGGAGTACCGGCACTTCTTGCTCAGTACCGGCATGCTGGCGGTACTCCGGTACTCATGCACCGTGCCAGTACTCAACACTCTCCCGCCGTTCTTATTATACATCCATATATATATATACAGCCGCCCGGTACTCAGTAGATGCGTCATGAGGTGCCGAACGGACATTCTCATCGCTCTAACCGCTGGAGTTTCACAGCGGCTGTCAGCTGTTTACTCCTGTCATTCAAACAGAACGTGCTGGAGAGGGGGCGGGGCTTATCTTCTCCATGTAAATACTGTGGTGGAAACGACTATGTCAAAATTAACCTATTTGACCGTGATTTAATAGTAATACACGTTTCAAAATAATAATAATAATAATGCCGAAGTAACAACATACTGAAAACTGTTAGTAAAACCATGTTTTAATGCTTTACAATTTACATACCTAGATGCACGTGTGTTGTGTTTATGCAGTGCAACTCCCACCCAGTGGGTGGCTATGTAGAGTGATAGAACAGAGCAGGCACGCCCCCGAGAGAAGGAAAGCAAGTCACGTCACAAATTAGCATTTCTAAAATGTTAGCGTGGATTAATAAAAGTGCAAAAAGACAGCGGTTGTCGCCGGAAGAAACTTCAAATACAGAGAATGCTGTGCCTGTGTTGGAAATTGTGTCTGATGGGGAGCTTTCTTTGGTTGATCCTCCTACTCCAAGTTCTAGTGCATTAGCATTAGCACTAGCTCCGCCGCCTCCTCCAGAGCCTCTAACGTTAGCTGCTGCTGGCTCAACTGCCACCACCAACACCGGGCAAAGCGATGCACCTGACTGCTGGACAACGGACCAGGTGCAATATTTTTGCAAGACCAATGCATGGCTCCTTCTTAAAGATAAGAAGCTAGGATGTCGGATATGCAGAGATGTCAAATCTTTGGGAATACACACTGGACAAGGACTGAAACTGTCAACTGAATGGGGTGAGTGTGCAGTGTCTCATTTCGGTGTTGACAAGGGCAAACAACAAGCTAGCCTGAGAAAAAAAATCAAAGAACATAAAGAATCACAAGCCCATGTAAAAGCTGCTGACATCCTTACATCTGCTTCACATGAAACTATTCAACATCAAGTGCAGTCTATGCATAAGTCTGAATTAGACACCACTATCAGAGTTTTTCGAACGGCATATAAAATTGGCAAACATAGCCGGCCATTCACAGACATGCCAATTGATTTGAATGTACAGAAACTGAATGGGCTGAACGTGGGCAGGGTTTTGCACTCCAATAAAACCTGTGGCGAAATCATCGACCACATAGCTCATGAGCTGAAGAAAAAAATGGCAAAAGACATTACAGAAAACCAAAGAAAACTCTGTGTTTTGGTCGATGAATCTACCACTATTAGTGGTAAAACGGTGCTTGTTGTGTGTCTACGCTCAGCATTAGCTGATTCTGAGCCCGAAACGTTTTTTTGGGAGCTGATCGAGTTGGATGGAACAACGGCTGATGACATCACAAAGGCGTTAATGGAGTGTCTTGGAAGAGATTTTAACGAGGACTTTTTAGGTCAGTGTTTCGTTTCTTTTGCATGTGATGGGGCTTCAGTCATGCTAGGGAAGAGAACAGGCGTTGCTACCCAGTTGTGTAGTAAATTCCCAAGCCTGTTTGTGTGGCACTGCTCCAATCATCGTCTAGAGCTGGCAGTTGGGGATGTGGTCAAGGAGGTCTCAGGGCTCAATCATTTCCAGATCTTTTTTGACAAACTCTATTCCTTGTTCCATGCCTCCCCCAAAAATCAGAGGCAGTTAGCGCAGTGTGCGCAAGCAGTCGGACAGCGTCTCCTGGTGATAGGGCGTGTTTTGTCCATCCGCTGGGTGGCTTCAAGTGAAAGGAGCGTCAGAGCAGTCTGGGAAAACTACCGAGTGCTTCATGATCACTTCACAAATGCTGCAAACGACACGAACAGGGATTCCAGAGACAGAGCAAAGTACAAGGGCCTGGATGATGTGCTCACATCTGCAACGTTTGTCAGCAATCTGGGACTGATGTACGATGCGCTCACAGAGCTCAGCGACCTCTCTCGGCAACTCCAAAAAAGAGAGATGACACTGCCTACAGCAGATAGGCTCTTAACTCGAGAAATACGAGTTTTTGAATCCATGGTCACCATGCCTGGCCCACACATGACTACAGTTCATACAGCTCTAGCTGAGAAGTCCTTCAAGGGTGTTGCCCTGCGTGAGAATGGCAGGCTTGTACAGATTCATGCAGGTCAGTTTTTCCGCAGTATGGTAGAGAATCTGAGACACAGAATGACTTCCACAACCTCCTCTCATGTCAGCACAAGAGAAATCCCATTACATGGCCGGGAGGCCCGGGACAATCAGCTAATCCAGGACATGAAAGTTATCCATCCTGGAAGTTGGCCTGAAGAGGAGTTAGACGTACAGTATGGGGACGTAGAGGTGCTACGTTTGTGCGAAGTGCTGAAAGTGGACAGAAGAGAGACTGTTCAGGGCTTTCGTGAATACAAGGAAACCAGGGCATCCCGTACACCTGCTGCCATGGAGCCTCTACTGAAAGCAGTCCGAACCATCGCTGTGTCCACTAGTGAGTGTGAGCGGGCATTCAGCTGCATGAACGATATCCTTACTGCAAAAAGGAATGCTCTCTCTGTCAGCCGACTGTCCAGCCTGGTTTTCATTAAATGTAATGGACCATCACTAGGACAGTTCAATCCGGAACAGTATGTGAGGTCCTGGCTGGCAAAGGGAAGGAGAAGTGCTGATGAAAGAGCCTGTCCAGCTCCAGCCCCTGATACTGATGTCCCCAAGGCCTTCTGGAGCCTTTTCTAACAATGTGAAGTATATTGCAAAGCAGCTCACCCAGTGAGAAGACTTTTGGCATAATGTGCCGATTTGTACAGATCCTGGAGATAGAAGGACTTCAGACCAACCAGGGAGTTATCTGATCAGCTTGGTGTTCAATGTAACTCTTTACCATGGCTCAGACTTTGTTACTTGCAGTTACAGTTTCTCATTTTAGATTGTGCAAATTTTGCATTTGTTTTTACATGTTCTTTGTTCATGCTCTTTATCATTTTTCTGGGTTGGAAAGTTAGATTGCATCATAGTTTACTTTATACATATTTGTATTCTTCAGTGGTGAAGTATATTGCAAAGCAGCTCAGCCATGTGAGAAGACTTTTGGCACTTTTTCGTTTTTCGTTTTCTGAGTTGGAAAGTTAGATTGCATTCAAAATGTACAGAAATACTTAATTTTGTTAAAGCTTTTTATAAAAAATGCTTCTGACCAGAGCTTTGTTTCCTTGTCATTAATGTTGAACACCACCAGAGGGGCTCTCACCTGAAAGGTCTCTGCTTCATGTGTCTTCAGCAGAAGATCTAGACTTTGATTGCTATATTTTCAGTTAATATTGACCTTACTGAGCTTTAGCCATATCCGCTGCTTATCATAAAAAATATTAAGTACAGTGAACCTTTCTAAAATATACAGTAGTAAAGAGACAAACCCACCAGCATTATAGTAGCCAAATTCTTGTTTGTGGGCTGTATATATAAAATTGACTTGAAAAAGTTGCTGATTTTAGAGTACTGGCACCTTTTTCATTCCAATTCAAGCACTGGATTAAACACGTGTGCATTCTGTATAAATGCAAACCGAGTCAAGCCGACTCCGGAGGCGGCAGTATGCACCTTAAAGTTGTTTGCAATCCGCCAAAAAACCGAGAGAAGAAGAAGAAGAAGCCGAAGCTGACTCCGAGCTGTCCGACTTCAGGCGAGCTTTTTGAGACCTCCCCCGGCTGCGATCGGCTATTCTCGTCTACTTTCGAGGCGAGCCGCAACGCGTCTCAAACAAGCCTATTGACTTCCTGTCTGTCTTTTTCTGCTGTTCCTGTTAGTATTGACTTCCTGTCTGTCTTCTTCTGCTGTTCCTGTTAGTATTGACTTCCTGTCTGTCTTCTTCTGCTGTTCCTGTTAGTATTAACTTCCTGTCTGTCTTCTTCTGCTGTTCCTGTTAGTATTGATTTCCTGTCTGTCTTCTTCTGCTGTTCCTGTTAGTATTGACTTCCTGGAAAACTCTAACATTTCTGGGTTTTGGTGAACACTTCTGCAACATAATTAGGATGCTCTATTCGGACATCTATAGTTCTGTATCTTTGAACCCTGGAATGATCCCTAGGTTTTACATGGTATTCGACAGGGTTGCCCTATTTCCCCAAAATTATTTATTCTGACCTCCCAAGTTTTAACAACGTTTATTATAAAGAATCACAAAATATTAGGCATTACCCTCTTTGACAAAGAATTTAAAATTAGTCAATTTGCGGATGACACATCCATTTTCCTAAAGAATAAATCCATGGTAAAGGAAACTCTTAACACAATTTCAATTTTTTCAAAAGCATCACGGTTATCTCTTGATCTTTCAAAATGTAAATTACTCCCTATCCATTCATGTGATGATTCCATTATTGACTCAATTAAAGTGGTACCTGAAGTGAAATATTTAGGAATAACATTAAATTATATCAGGAGAGAAGATCTTAATATTTGTAACCGTATCACAGTTATGAAGAAATCTCTCAGTCGTTGGTTAACTAGAGATCTTACTATTTTTGGCAGAGTTCTTCTTACTAAAGCAGAAGGTATATCTAAACTTATTTATCCATGCCACTCATGTTTTGTCTCTTCGGCCAATATTAAAAAAAACTCAATTATTTTCCAATTCTTGTGAAGAAAAAAAACTCACTACATTAAAAAGTCACAGCTTGTTAAAGAATATGATAAAGGCGGAATTAAAGCTTTAGACTTTGAATCGATGATTGGAACAATTAAAATAAAATGGTTGAAAGCTTTTTTGTCCCAGCCAGAATCCATGTGGTTCCATATTCCAAAGGCCATATTTAAACGTCTAGGAGGGTTTGATTTTCTTTTAAAATGTGATTTTGAGGTTAATAAGATTCCGACCAAATTGTCAAATTTTCATAAGCAGATACTTCATTATTGGAAAATGATATTTACCCACAATTTTTCTCCTCATGGATCTACTTTATGGAACAATAGAGTGATTATTATAAACAGAAAATCCTTGTTTAGGAGTGATTGGCATGAGAGGGGTATTTTGTTTGTTAGTGATTTACTAGATTGCAATGATAAACTGCTAGATGTTTTGGCGTTTTCAACGAAATACAATATAACGTGCACTGCTAAAGATTATAACAAAATCTGTAAAGCAATTCCTGTACCACTTATTGAAATGATTCATAATACTTTACTGTACTCAAATGTTGTATCAGTTTTACCTAGTTTGGAATTTATTGGCGATACTCTTAAGAATAACAAATCTATTAATGCTTCTTTGAAATCCCACATTTTTCACAATTTCAACAGAGGCTTATTTCCACAAGGGACCGATTTAGACACTTTATCTGTAATGGAAAAAGCTCTATCTTGTTTTATAAAATGGCCTATTTCTCCTAAAGCAAAAGAAACTCATTTTAAAATTGTTCATAAAATCTACCCGGTTTCTACTTTTTTAAATTCAAGATTTAAATTTGAAGTGGAACCATGTTCCTTTTGTAATTTATCTGATGAATCGTTGGAACATTTATTTTTCTCATGTCCTTTTTCTAAATTGTTTTGGTCGAATGTGAGAGATTGGTTGTTACTTAAATTAACAAACATTCCGGCCTTCAAAATATATCACATTTTATATTATATTGATAATTTGGATTCTCCCATATCTGATTTTTTTCACCCAAGCCCTTAATTTCATTATTGCTTCAGAGGGCCTAAGGTAAGGCCGACCTGTTTTTGAGTCTTTGATGGGCGATAAGAAGCAGTGGCTTCACTTTCTGTGTGGTTGTCTAACTGAATCCTCCCGCAGACACCCAGAGGCAGCAGTATATTTTAACAGGCTGATAAATGCTAACCTTCAGTGGCTTTTTTATATGTACAAAAGTGGTGGGGCATGAACAACTTAGATGTGTATATATAAGCTGCTGGTTCTTTTTTAAACACGTAAACAAATAGCTGTAGGCCAGTGTTTCTCAAACTTTTTCATACCAAGGACCACTTAACCAATAAAAAAACACTCGCGGACCACCTAACTCCACAAATATCCAAAAACACATCGTTTTTACAAATCGCCTGAAAATTGTACAAACAAGTGGCAACATGTGTGATGAAGGTGCTTATCTGGGCTATATCATGCAATCGAAAGTGAAACTTAAGCTCGTTCCATTGCGGAGATATTCCCGCGAGAGTGCGAAAAACTTAAATAAATGTATTTATTTCAAATGTGAAATTTTACCAATATACTCACGGACCACTAGGGGGCGCTCACGGACCACCAGTGGTCCGCGGACCACACTTTGAGAAGCACTGCTGTAGGCTATCTATGGTCCCGATAGAGAGAGGGGGGTATAAGGAAAACACAGACACTCATCACCGGGGTCACAATATCAATCGATCCAGCAGAGCAATAGCCTATAGGCAAAACACAGAAGATCAACAAAATATATGACTTAAATGAACTTACCAAAGCTGAAGTAGATGGTCAACTTCATTCATTTTCTTTGCGTTCTACTGATTGTAATCACTATACGCTGCTCTCTCTCGTCTCCTCTTCACAAACAACTACTATTTCCGTGGCACACGTACTCACAGCCAATCAGCTCTCTGAATTATGAGATGACGTTTGGTAGGTATGTCAGCTCAGTGCCCCTATGGTGATTATTTGTTGCTGCACACATTGAATAGAAAAATACTCTGAGCATGCGCAGTGTAGTTTTTACTGCAACCATTCACTTAGACAGTGAGAGAGAGGGGCTAGGTCGGGGCTTGACCCACGTCGCTCAAAACGGCTCAACAGGCACACTGTAGACACTAATTAGAAGAACAGACTAAAACAGCAATGTACAGACGAATCAGATGATTAAACATGATCTTAAAATATATTTTAAGATGTATTTTCTTTGCATTTATTTGCATTTTTTTGGAATTATTATTTGAGTTACCTTCTGCAGTTAGCAGTGGTGACTGGTGTCAACCAGTCGCCACTGCTAACCTTTACACTCAAAGACCACAGGATGTAATTTGTATTCATACATTTGAATATGAAACCATCTATCTCTCATTTAGCTCTAAAGAGGAGAACTTAGAGTCACTGTGGTACCTGTCAGGGTAGGGAGGGTTAACAGTAGAACAGTACAGCTTACAGAGAAGAGAAAACATCTGATCCTTTTACAACAAACACTACATGCTCTTTTTGTTTTTTTACTAACATTGTAATCCTGTTAGTAATCCCCAATTTCAGAATTGTAAAAGCTGTCTAATTACGTCTAATTTAATGTAACTGTAAGAGAATACAGTTTACATTACATGTTTTGTATCCAGATTTTTTAAACAATCCCACTTGTGAAGAATGTACTTTTAAATAAAGCTGTGAAATGACTCTTAATATAGCGTTCCTAAAAGAAAATGTAGGTGCTAAATTACATTTTGCTGCTGCCTCCGTCACCAGCACCTGATATGCTGATGATCCATAATCCTGTCTGTATCTCCAAACTGAGGGGGGGCCTTCCATCATATACTGTAATACTCTGAATATTGATAACCTTATGAAAACCTCATAACACTTTTACAGATACTGCTGGCAGTTTAAACACAGTTTAGTTTAGTTATAGAGACTTGGCTGGGGCCCAAAAGGTTGCCGGTTGAAGTCCCTATCAGACCAAAAATACGAAGTGTGGCCTGGTAGTTGCAGAGGTTCTAGTTCACCTCCTGGGGACTGAACAAGGTGTCCTGGAACAAGGCACCAAACCCCAAATTCTCCCAGGCACTGAAACACTGGCAGCCTCTTCACTCTGACGCCGCTGCATTAGTGCATTTCTATAGGTCCTGTAAGTGCATTGGTATGTGTGTGTCGGACCTATTTGTGTAATTGTAAAATAACACCAGAGTGAAGAACTGAATTTCGCCTTGAGGATAAATAAAGGTGATTTTAATCTTGTTTTTTATTCATCCTCTGTCCAGAAATCGAGGAGAGTATGATAGTTTGACTGTCGGTTATTGTACATTTCTATTTTTACATCATTCTTCAGTGAATGAGAAATTGCTGCACCATTCTCCCTGCCTTAAACCAGTTTAGCACAGATTAAGACCTTTGACTCCGCCTCAAGCCACCTCTAGCCTTTTACTTTGCCCATGGGCAATCAGTTGGCCATTAGCACCTGGAAAGTGGCCCAGGGACAGCCCCACTGAGGTGTGATACATAACCCCATGCAACAATTTGAAAAGTAACTGGGCTTGGCACGCACTAGCTCACCCACTTTTTATCAATAGGAAGTGGTTATCGAGTTTGCCTCAAAAGTCATTGTCGTTGTCAGGTGGGGCAAGAATTTGGAAGTGAAGGGATTTGTTTTGTGCACTGAAACATTGCATTTAATTAATTGTACTATGTTAACAAATTACACATAATTGTATTAGGTTAGTTGGAAGTGATAATATTATGTTGAACCTAAAGAATTTTTCATTTAAACTTAATATGTTTGCTTTAAGCTAACCTCCAGTTATGTGTGATTTTTTTGACATAATACATGTCAATGTTTACATTTTTTCAGAGTAGTCATCATTTTCTTAGAAGTTTTCATTAGATGCAATCTGTTGTTCTAATTTGATGCCATAGTTATAGATATTTAGCTGGCTTATTGTTAGGGTTATGGTAAGGGCTTGGGTTCAAATACCTCCCTTCATCTTGGTCCCCTTTTCTCCCAAATTTGCTTCAAATGTTACCTCTAAGTCCTATTTTTACATTGGCATTTCTTTATTACCTCTCCTGTGCTTTTCTACCGCAGAGCAGAACAGGTCTCTCCATCCGTCAGCGTCGATGCACAGTATATGCGTTTCTGTGTGTGTGTGCATCTGTTCTCAGAGTGTGCACTCCCACCTCCCTGTTGTTCTGCTTAGAGCGATCAATAGAAAGCGAGGCTTCATCACAGAGAGAAAAAGCTGGGCTGTCACAGGACCGTGCAGGGACTCAGTGCCCCCCCCCGGGAGCTCTGAGTGTGTGTGCTCACCAGCGCTGTCTCCATGTGTGCTTTTTTGCACCTTAAGCACATCAGTGAGCCAGCCACATAACATAACCCTCACACACTAACACACACATACTCCCTAAAAGCCCCCAGGATCAAGTCCTCACCTTCATGAAGAGTGCTGTGTCAATGTCACGGAAAGTCTCTGTCAGAGCACATTACATCAGCCTCATCGCACTCATGCATCCCAACTGGACACTGGACTGGCCGACCACTTTAGGCCCCGCACTGTTAAGACACACACAGAGGTGAGGCTGTTCTGTGATAGTAGCATGCTGATAATTGTCCTGCACCTGATCTTCTCCATGTAAGTGAACTATCTTCTTCTGCCCGCACAACCTTGGGCTCTAGCTTCTTAAACAGCAACTTAAAACCTAATTCAAACCTCACGTTAGGATCCTGCTCACCCTGTTGGATTTCCAGCTTAAATCAGCTACATACTAAATAAGAGGTGCAGCAGCACAGGCAGTATTGTGAAATGTTTATTCAGCCACAGCTGACGTTACATTGTTTTTATGTTTATAAGGGTTGAGGATAAACCCGATTATTTTTATATTCATGCATTTCCAACTGAAATCCCAAACTCCAGATGTAGAATGAATGTGTACTTCTGTATTATTTATGCTTTCACTTTTCAAGGATAACTCAATTGTTGCTTGGCAGGCTGCCAACTCCCTTACATCTATTCCAAACATACAGGAAGTGCATTATTAAACCGCAGCTAGCGGACAGGCAGCAGGTAAAGGAGGGAATCCTCACTGACAGAGTCCACTCACATGCACTTATAGTTAAAGTCAACAGAGAATCGTGTTCATCATGAATACATGCAGCCGACCTCCTTTAGGAACCATGGTGTGTGTTTTTACAGAAGAAGCTTCTTCATGCTACACAGACATAAACTGACCTCTTCAGACCTCTAAAGGCTACAATGTGTTAGTTAAAGTCGATTAAATATTTCAAAAAGAGGAGGGGACTGCTCTGTGTAATAACCTCTCTTTCTTTCCGTCTACATACAGAAGATTTTTTTTTAAATGTTGAAGTTAAAAGCATCAATCTGGTGCACTTTGAGAGCAAAATTAAGAGATCTATGGATACATCTCTCAACACCCATATGAAACAGAACTGTAAACAGATTTTCTTTTTCTTTATGGATATTTTACAAATCACTCCCCTTTCAAACTGTCTTCTTGTTTATTAACCTGTTAAGCCTCAAGCCTGTTTTTCAGGTCTCAGGCTCGAAAATGACATTCCCAGAACAAATGACTATATCTTCCCTTCTAAAAGGGTTACATTAATAATCTTTTTTTTCAAAGCAATGATACACCTGTGAGTTGGATGTAGAAAAGTCAGAATCAATATAGATGTTTTTATTTTAAAGTAAATTCAGATTGAACATATTAAAAAAAAGTAAATTATAGTGTCCGTCCAAAAATAAACCACTACTTATAGTGAAAACCACCCTTGAATGATGGGATAGTAGACTAAAAGCTCTAGGAATCCAAACTATAACATATAATAAGTACCCTGTATCAAGATTGATGCAAAACAAGTGGCATTTGACCTTTTTAGAGAGGCTTAGCAAAAAAAAAACACCTCTAGGGTCATTTGGGTGGAAATGGGTGTATTTGTCGTTTCTCTGGAACCCATTGGTCGATTTTGATGATTGACATCTCTTTTGAACCGAACATCACAAAACAGAAAACTTCTAGCCTTTCTGGAAATCTCTAGAAATGCTGTTTATAATTTCGAGAAACAAGAGAGAACAGGTTGCAAATTAATTAATGTCCGGTTGCTTGGCTGTGAGGATTTGAAATGTCTGTGTTTGGGGACTCCACCCGAAAAGCACAGTGAGAGAAATACAAATAAAAAAGCGCATTTAAATAAATGTCCTTTCAACAACTGCATTTTGAATGCTGCAAAAAGCTCATTGCAGGGTCACAGAACAGCTAGGGCTTAACACGATTGTAACTGCACACACAGACAGAAGAGTTTGCATTTTGTTCCCAGGTTATTAATGATTTCAAGACATGAAAAAGCAAGTTCAGGTCATCGATCAAGTAGTTTCTCCATCAAAAAATACATTAAACAAGGACCAACTTTAGGGAAGAGGTTTGGGAACACAAAGTGGATTTTGTGGACCTTTTAACTGAATTGGAAGAACAACTTTAAAGACTTCTTACCTTTCCAACATGCTGAGGTTCAGGTCCGATGTGTTCTTCCAGAACAAAAAACTGGTTCCAGATCCAGCTTTTCTTGGGCCGATGTTTGGAATCCTTGTCGTTCTCCAACACCTTGGTCTCGTTCTTCTTTACTCTGATTGATCCTCTTGAGTTTGTGAATGAGACCTTGGGGTCGGATTTGGCATTTGTATTTACTTGTGAACGTCTAAATTCCGATTTAGGATTGGACAATGAAGCTGGACTGGCATTGTAGTAGGTTCTCGGGTTCATTGTACCAGACAAGTCAGACTTTTGATGAAGACTAGACAATAAAGTAGTGTTGAGAAATGACTGAGAATTATTAGTTACTACCTTAAAGTTGGAGAATGCTTTTGGCGTTGACTGCGACAGTAATCCAAGCCTTGGTTTTGTATTGGTTTTAGGGATGAATTTTGAAGATTTCTTGGGAACGTTTAAATAATTTCTTTCCAATTGATTAGAATTTGAATTGTCTACCAACCCCTGCCTTGAATTAGAACTCTGTTCTCTGGATGCATCCTGTAGCGTGGGTCTACTGTTTGACGTTGATGTGTCCGGGGGGATTCCAAGTGGAACGTTTGTGTTGGCCCTATGGTTGTCACTGAGAAAGGACATGGTGTCAAGCCTTGGCTTTACCTGTGACTTGCTCTGGAGATCTTTGAGTGAGCTCAAGAGTGGACGGGGATTCAGTGGAGAAATGCTTTTTTCAGAACTGGAGCTAGGCAAAAAGGTTGGTTCAGGTGTTGACTTTAGCCGTGGATAAGGGAACAGGCTTGGGTTGGGGTTAGTGTTAGGGCTCAAATCAACACGGGTCCCATAAGAACTCTGTGCGACAACACAGAGGAAGACCAGACGACAAAGACAGGAAATTGCAGACCAACCGACTGGAACTCTCATTGTAAAGAAAGAACGGTCAGGAAAATTGTCCCCTCTCACTTTCAATGCGTCAAACCACTGTACACTGTGGGCGCAAAAAAAGCACACCCACAATACACTCAAATGCACAGGTGTACAGTCCGTTTGAAAGTGTGGAGTAGCCTGGAGTGTCCATGTGGTCCGCTCAAAATATTCATTTTGTACAGTTCCCTCCAAAAAAAAAAAAAAAAGAAATCCATAATCTTGATCTTGATGTTTAACTTTGTAAGGAAAAGAGATGTTTCTTAAGATGTTGTATTTTTCTTCCCTCCACCATTGATCCAACAGGTGAGAACCAATGTTTAAAGGGTTAGGGTTAATAGATACACCCAGTCCATGGTAATCCTCAACAACTTAATATCCACTCTTTCCAAAAGCTGAAGTCCTTTTTTTCATATTAAAAGCAACATTTCAAAAGCTGGTTGTTGTATTGAAGGCTCATCAAAGGTGTGCACTTCCTGAAACAGAGAAAAGGAAATCCATGAACAAAGGCCTTCAAGTACCAGAAAACAGCAACGTTTCTTTCAATAAACAATCGGTTGGGTATAAGACAATTTGTTGACATTCTTAGGCATGTTATTCTTTTAGCTTAATGCTGGTTGGCAGCTTGAAAAGGATGACATCTTTGACAAGCAAAAAGTTTTGCTTGTCAAAGTACATTTCAACATGTCAGGTATAATTACTGTTTTGTCAAAGCAAATGTATCCAGGTCTGAAAATATGTATCAAACATGTTGGTTATTTAGCAAGGTATACAACCATGTGAAGCATTTAGCTAAAGATTAGCAGGAATGACTAAGCTGGACAGTTTTTATTCCAAAAAAGTGGCTGTGGGGAAAAGTGAGCCACATGCTGTTGGGTAAATTGAGCCAGTGGTTCAACTTAACCCCCATGAGGCACTGAGGTTAAGTTAAGTCTCTGTAGCATAAAAGTGTATTTTAATGTAGTTTTACACAACTGATTGTTTATTGTGTTTTAAACAGTGTAGAAACCACAACATTCCTGTACTAAACAATCAATCAATGTTTATTTATATAGCCCAATATCACAAATGTTACATTTGTCTCAGTGGACTTCACAGTTTGTACAGAATATCAGTATGACAATACGACACCCTCTGTCCTTAGACCCTCACATCGTACAAGGAAAAACTTCCAGAGAAAACCCACAATTTAAAGGGAAACATGGGAGAAACCTCAGGGAGAGCAACAGAGGAGGGATCCCTCTCCCAGGACGGACAGACGTGCAATAGATGCTGTGTGTAAACAACTGGAGAGAGAAGGGTTTAGCAGGTAGGGTGTGAAGAGGACACATGATCCAGTAGGTCAGCTAAGGGTAACTGGCCTTGTGTAAATACACAATCTTGTTAGAATGAATTATATTCTGTCTAGATTGGTTAAATAATTCTAAGGAATGCCACCATCTTGCATGCCGTATGCCTGAAGCAACATCTTGAGAAAGGACTACAGCCTTCAATAAAACTACAGTGATAGAGAGATGAGAGAATAACCACGATTGATAACATGAATAATTATCAATGACTAGCCTATTTAAATCAGTAACGTTTTTTTTACTTATGCTCAGGTTTAAGCTTGAAAAAGTAAATTGGACAATCTAGCCCTTGATGCGGATCAACTTACCCCTTAGAGGGGGCAAGTTAAGCCACAAGACCACTTTTTTTTGAGAGGTCATATTTCCATGGCCCTTTGTGATAGATGCATTGTTTTCATTTTTGATTGAAAGAAGACAAAGGTAAAGGTTGTTGTTGTCATTTTGACTTTTATCTCACTTTTCCTTGAAGGACAACATCAGTAACATTGGCTCATCTTACCCCACTCTCCCCTAAATGCTTTAAAATGCTATTTCAACAGATGGCCCACCACAGTTGTTTAGAGTTAAAGTTGACCTATCATGCTATTTTTATGCAATAGCATAGGTCTCAGATATATAAAGATATATAAAAAACATGTCTATGAAGTTTTTTTTCTCAAAAATACCAAACAGATCACCCATTCTAGCCATGCCTCATATCCCTCTATTTCACTTCCTGTTTCAAAAGTGCTGATTCGAGGTATAAAGCTTTAAAAAAAAAAAAAGGAGAGGGCTGAGCTCATGCGGTAAATAGTAGCTGCCGACGGGCAGCTACTATCTACTATCTACCGCATGAGCGCAGCTACTATCTACACTAAATACTGCGGTGATGAAACGCCATATCATGGACTATCAAGGATTATTTCTGAAACAGTATGGAGCTCAAAGGCTTTCTCTCTTGCCGGTTATACCACAAGGTGAGTTCCTTTTTATTTCCTGCTTCTTTACACACATGCTCTCCAGTACAGGGTTAGCTCTGAGTGTTAGCAATGCCTGCTAATGTAAACAAAAGCCATTACGTCCAAAACACGTAGCTCATTGTTTCTGATAGCAACTTTCTGATAGGGCCGTGGGTCAACCATCCGCTATGACTTAAATAACGCAACACATTCTCACTCCCAACTCGGCCTATGTTGACGTTATGTCAGGGTCCCTGTCGTCACTTTCCAACGCAAGGGGGCCCTGTAGCGTCGAGTTTCAACTATCAGGGAGTCCCATTGACTTGCATAGAGCTCCCTGAACGTTGGTAATAGAGGAGTTGGGATCGCGGCAAAATGCTCTCCGCAGATCCATTCTCACAGCGTTTATCAACCTTTTTCTTACTCAATATCAAGCCACACTTATTGTTTTTAATTCTTTATTTTAATTAAATAATGTAGGACTTTTGTTGCCGTCAGTTATGGGGACAGTAGGGGCTCAGAAAACTGAAATCTGTATTGTTTCATCGTTTTTTCCTTCTAATTTTGTATTATTTTCTAAACCACACACTGTTATTTACTCAACAATAACACACAATTATCCTTGTGTTTATTTATTTGTTTGATTAATAAAGTTGGAGTCCGTCAGGACCGAGGGTCGGAGCAGCTCATAGTAGTTGCTTTAGAGAATTTTACACCCGGAAGTAAGTATTCTCTCCGCTTTGCTTGACAAACCCCCGTGATAGTCCTCAAGCTCTGTGATTGGAGAGTGTGCTCCGAGGGTTACGCCGAGCGTCGAACAGCACTTGAAATGGGATGGAACCACGGCAGACTGTCCAAAACTGGATTTGAACGGGTCCACCCCGTCCCCCCCTCCCCGTCCCCAGAACTACACATGCTGGCTATTGTGTTTCGCAACATGTTCTCTATGGCACGTCTCTACTGGGAGTTGTAGTTTTAAAAGACGTTTTCGTATTTCCCATAATAAGAAGTTGCCAGTATTAAACTGTATACATCCCTGGAGGTTTATGGGATAGGAAACACTCACATTTAAAACATATAATTAATAAATGGGTGAAAATTGCTTGTGTCCATAATGGGCAGCATTATATACCCACATGCCAGCTAAGGTCAGAAGAGCTTTATTTAACAGCTGGTCTTATGTCTGTGACCCCTCCTGTTGTTCATTGATAAGCCTGAAACATGCACTTGTCAAGGTTCAGAGGCGAATTTAGCAAACATGGCAGTAGCCATCGATCATCTTAAGATATGATATACTTTATTGATCCCAAGTTGGAAACATTTGCGTTACATCAGCATGTGTAACAGTTCTAAATATGCAGTGGTGTTTATTTGTAAATCATTTAGTATAATCTATGGAAGCCCATTTCTGCCACTTAAAAAAAATAAAAATTCCGATAAAAAGTCATAGTTATGAGATAAAAAAGTCGAAATTATGAGATAAAAAGTCATAATAATGAGATAAAAAGTCATAATTATGAGATAGAAAGTCATAATAATGAGATTGGAGAGAGGCGAGCTCTTCTTTGGAGGCCGTTGCATTTATTTAGTTCTTCTTGATACACAAAATACTTCACAGACCTATATTTTCTGCTGCTTCGTTTTACTTCCAGAAACATAAAAACGCTCGCTCACTCTCGCACCATGCACACACACATGCACGCCAATGATCCAGTTAATTGTTCATCAGTTGTCTGAGTGTGATATACAGGTTAACAGTTTCAAACACATCATTTGTTAATTTCAGATTATACTCTGACATTAGATCCACACAGATATGGAACACATCTTCTTCACATGGGAAGTCCTTGAACACACACTCATCAAGGCAGACTTGAACTTTCTACAGGTCCACGTGGTGCAAACAATCTCTGCCTCCATACAGATGAGGGACTGCATGCAATATGGAGGGACGTCCATGGGGTGATCGTGAGTTATGGACTTGACGGACTCTGTGATTGTTCCAAGTCAATACAACCTCATTAAGTTCTTCCTAGGAGGCAATCAAATAGAATGTATAAAAATACTGGGCAGTGGTGATTACTGCCTTAGTCAAGTATAGTCCTGACCCATGGTTTGTTATATTTGTGAGATGTGTCTTCTAGTTGTACTATGGTAGGTTGGCACAATCATATTAATACCTGTAAAATGTAAATTGCAGCAGTGCAACTAATGTTATATCTTAACAGCTATAAAAATGTGGTGGATAAACCTGAAAATAAAAATTATTAAATACCTACTTATTTGACACAGCTACTCTGAATACCCACATATTTTTGTTAGCCAGAAACAATAACTTATTATTCACTCTCTCCACAGAAAACAGGCAATTTCTATTTTACACATGGTCATTTGTGGCTCTTTAAAAATATTCACCACATTCAACATTTATTTATTTCATAATGTGACAAGTACCTGTATTATTTGTAGAAAGCAGAACTGGATCAAGGACTTGTCCAAGAAGTTGTCTGAGAAGTAGCCGTCTACACTCAGTTTGTCAAAAAGGTCCATCCAAAACTGGACACACTCACTTCGCAAGGTCAGCCACCATCGTTCAATACGCTGGTTTCCAGTGCTTGGACCAAAGGTTACATTGTCTGTTTCAGCTTGGTTCTCAGAAAAATGCAAAAACTGCTGCATTTCAGCCATATGGCCATTTTCTGTTCCTAAATCAAGTCTGAGTCTGGCAGGGCACCCACCAGCATTGATAACAGCATCAATAAAGTAGCCAGCAATGATCTTCGGGTCTTTGTTTGTTTTGTAAGCTTCAAGCCATATCATCTTTCTGGAAAACCCGTCAATGCATCCACTGATTGCAATTCCAAATGGCTTAAGCTTGTCGTAACCATCAATGTGTCATACATAGTTTGGACCACAGCTGTGGTAGATGCGCCTTCGCAGTCTGTTTCTTGACCTCAGATCAACACCTTCACCATCCAATAACTGTAGCAGTATTCACACTGTTTCTCTGTCAGTCACAATTCCATGTAACCAACATTTTTGGTGCATCCATCTGTAACCATGACACTGACCAGATGTTTCCAGTTGCTGTTCAATGAAGATTGCCACCTCAGCCACATTGGTTTTATTCTTTCGACGCCAGAGCTGCTTCTTACTTAAAATCCTTTCAAGGGTGCGTTTGCTTAGTACAACTCCATGTGAATCAGCAAGCAAATTAAGTATTTCATCTGTTGTAAATCCACGTTTAAAGTAGTCCTCAATGTACTCACAATCCATTTCCGTGTCAAGATAAATAGGAGAACTCGAGCCAAAGAGCTGCTAGTTTGTCTCATGACTTTTTATCTCATAATGACTTTTTATCTCATTATTTCGACTTTCTTATCTCATAATTATGACTCTCATTATTTCGAATTTCTTATCTCATAATTATGACTTTATCTCATAATTTCGACTTTTTTATCTCATAATTATGACTTTTCATGGGGATTTAAAAAAAATTAAGTGGCGGAAATGGGCTTCCATAATAATCACACAAATTCAGTGTTTTATATTTAATAATTCTGTGTTCTTTATTTATTGAATGTTCAATACCTGACAAGGTCGGAGATGAAAAACTTGGGTCGCAGGTTCCTCAACAGTGCATTACAAGACATCTATCAATATGTGTGTATACCTCCACCATTAAACTGTCGTATTCTGCACATTTCTTATACTATCTACATACATCTTATAAGAGTATAATACATACTGTATGTATAATATTAGTTAAAATAAGTGCTTAAACATACAGTAGTTAACATTGCAGGAAAGCAATATATTAGTACTTTGTCAGGCTTAATATTTATACCCCCAAAGCTTTTTTCTTATTCAAAAATAAGAACTTAACCTAAAGTATTCTTTAATGTTTAAATAAAGCCTTATTAGTTTGTCTGTCTGTGTCTCCTATTAATATCTAATAATAAAAAGAATACATTTCAATAACGTGCTTTAACCATATATGGTGTAAATATAGCCTATCTACCAATTGGATCAAATATAAAACTCAGCTGAATTAGTATTGATACTGCAAGGAGACGTATATTGTGAAGAGAAATTGAAGATGTTGTTTAATTGCTGATATATTGATGATCCACGTCACATATTCAGTTTCAACGGCAGTTCTTCCTGTTTGTCCAAAAGTCTTCTCATCAGGGCTCTATAAATAAAGAACTAAGGCAGATGTGTAATATTTAATGCAGCCGAACCGTGTATTACAATGCCGTTATGTGATGACTTCCAAAGAGAAAAGCAAGCACACTCGGAATAAAGTACTATTTTTTAATTTTTTAAATGCTTTCGGATTTCACATCACATAAACACCAGCGTGCATTGAGGCTAAACCATCCAATCACAGAGCTTGAGGACTCATCACGGGCTTTGAGCAAAGCGGAGAGAATACTTACTTCCGGGTGTAAAATTCTCAACTACTATGAGCTGCTCCGACCCTCGGTCCTGACGGACTCCAAAAGTCTGACATTATACAATCAAACAAATAAATAAACACAAGGATAATTGTGTGTTATTGTTGAGTAAATAACAGTGTGTGGTTTAGAAAATAATACAAAATTAGAAGGAAAAAATTATGAAACAATACAGATTTCAGTATTCTGTTTCCCTACTGTCCCCATAACTGACGGCAACAAAAGTCTTACATTATTCAATTAAAATAAAGAAGTAAAAACAATAAGTTTGGCTTGATATTGAGTAAGAAAAAGGTTGATAAACGCTGTGAGAATGGATCTGCGGAGAGAATTTCGCCCCGATCCCAACTCGTCTATTATTAACGTTCAGGGAGCTCTATGCAAGTCAATGGGACTCCCTGATAATTGAAACTCGACGCTAAAGGGCCCCCCCTTGCGTTGGAAAGTGACGACAGGGACCCTGACATAACGTCAACATAGGCCGAGTTGGGAGTGAGAATGTGTTGAAATAACGTCATATCGGACGCAAATCTGGATCAGCTCCGTTGTAGCCCCGTTTTTAGAGATTTGGGTACGGAGGAAAAGAGAGAGGGTTTTATTTTCTGACGCTGCGTGAGTTCCCTGACACGCCGGGGACACATATTTATGTATAAAAGACATCAAAAAGTACATTTTGCAAGATAGGTCCCCTTTAAGCTTTACAGTGTGATCAAGAATCAGAGACAAAATACCAATAGAAGAAATAAAAGTCTGCTGTTGCATTTCTCATGGAAATGATGTGTTTCTTAGCATTTGTACCATTTGAGAGTACTTACGGCCCATCCACACAGCGGCGTGCGTTGAAGCTTCAACGCTTCTGCCCATTCACTTTGAATGGGGTGACGTCACGCTTTGAATGGGGTGACGTCACGCTTTGAATAGGGTGACGTCACGCTTCGCCGAACTCGCGTTGCTCGCTGCAAAAGTTGAGCAATGTTCAACTTTTGAAGCTTCGGCGGAAGCGTCAGCCAATCGAATCATATGCCAGTACAAGCTCTAGCAAATCAAACCGTGTGCTTGTGTGTCCGGGGCGGGAGATTCATATGATTGGTTGTTGGTGGAGTTTCAGCCCCCACCGCCGGCAAGCTTCAACGCACGCCGCTGTGTGGACGGGCCGTTAGGGTTAGGGTCATGGTTAGGGTTAGTCTCAAGGGTTGGGGTTGACGCAAGTCTTGAGGAGTTACACGGACTACAAACTGATGCAATCAGGTCATAGTGTTACATTCAAGCAGATTACAATTTGGCAGCCAGTGCTAAAACTTTTTCTACTAGAACCAGGAAAGGTATAACAATTATAGGAAATGTATGCTGAATTGGTGTTCAGCAAAATCATTAAGATTCACCCTTGAAGACATTCAATGTTCGCGAAATTTGCCTTCTTGATGTTGCTTTAGAAAAAGTCAGAAAATCGCCTAAGTACCCTATTAGGATACATCGTCTTGAAAACATGAAACATGTCTGAACACAATTGTTATGGGGTATATGAGTCCCAAAAGGTGTATTGAAAGAATGACCATTCCAATTCTTGGAGCCATGCTGTTTAACGACTGAATGAACACAAGTAGAGGACTCAATAGCACGAGGAGAGATGATAATGGGGCACAGGTGAGGCTAATTAGGGATGGGAAGCAGGTGGAGTTCAATCAAGGGCAGGAAAGCAGAGACTGAAATGAGAGAAACAAAAATGAAAACCGGAACAATAACAAAAACATCAACATGCTGGCTAGTGTTGCTAAATGTCTTATTGCAAATTAAAAATGTTCATGTTAGCAAAGCCATTCTCATGTCACAATCCAATTTATTCCTACAGTACAGCCACGGAGTTTTCACCATGGGCCTGACTAGCAGCCACTGTCTCAACAATGCAGCCCAGAAGTGATTCACCACAGCAAAAGTTTGAACGGAGAGGGTAGACAAACAGCCATCCAATGTGAAAGATGACAGGAACTAACAAAAAGCTTCAAATTCTCCTGTCAAAGATTGTGCGGGCATGACAGATGAACAATGCTGCTTTAACAACCAAGCCAGCATTCCTTTTGTCTGGCAAGTTTGGTATTTCCGGTCCTCATTGGCTGTATGTGCTGCGAATAAGCCTGCAGGATTCATATGCTTTACCTTGGTTCTGAATCACTCTACCTGCCAGCTGGCCCACCTCATCTACAAGCAAGCATATGCCCATGATTAATGTTCTGTGCTGAAATTATTCCTTTTCCTTCTGTTTTGTTGGAAGATTGTGAAGGATTCAAAATGAAATATTTATAAGAAAGGAGAGAAAATACATAACTTGGCACCATGTATGAGATTAAGGGAGCATCTCATTTTGCTTGAGGACATTGTTCATGATATAATAACATGCAGTTTGTTGTTTATTTGCTCCCTTCCATGTAAATAGACACACAGGTTAGTATTACGATGGATGTGGAGAGTCAGGAATTGGATATTAATTAAATTCTTCTTGCAAATATTATAAGCTCAAACTATAAATGGTCCCTCAAGGCCAAGAAAAGAAAAGTCCATAGTGGTGAAGATAACAAATAATTGCTACACTGTACTGTATTAAGGGCCTTCATTGTATCTAACACTTTAATTTGGAGCATACAGTATAAAAACATTAATAATATAATGAATTGAATTATTAATGCATGCTATCCTGTCTGTCTGAGTGCTGTTGAGACCACTGAACTACCAACCCAGTCTCACATCTAAACGTGTAATAACTACGTTGGTCCACAACATGGGACGTAGTATTTCTACAAAAACGCCTCTGAAATTGTAAGATCCCTACGTTTTTTTTCACCAAATTTGAAGATCACGTGACATAGACGCCAGCCATTGGAAATGAATGGTGAAAAAAAACGTAGGGATCTTACAATTTCAGAGGCGTTTTTGTAGAAATACTACGTCCCACGTTGTGGACCAACGTAGTTATTACACATTTTTTTATGAGACTGGGTTGGAACTACTGCAAATACATGAATGGATTGGACAGTTCCGGGGCCACACGGCAATTTCTGTACATGAAGTTCAATTTGAAACTTTAAGAATCTAATGTGCACTAATAAGAGAAAAAGTCGTGTGCACTTAGTGTCCATGTAATACTACATTTCTATGAGAGGAGAAAGAGCGATATAAAAAAATGTGTAAGTCACATTTATAACTCTGTCAGAGGAATATTTACAATTGTAAATTATAACTCTGTCAGAGGAAGGGCTGCTCTATGCGATTTTAGCCCAGTGAATTGTAAATATTAGACAATTCAGCACTTCATGGTTTACTTCCAGTTTTAACCTTTACTGACAGAAATAAGCAGGCCTCCACCTGACCATAACCATACCTTTCAATAGCTAAGTTATGAGAACTTTCCAGTCTTTGAAAAAAAAAAAGGAAATACATTTACTGTTGATGGGGGCATACGGTTTCTGAGGCCTATATTACTATACTACAAAGCAAGTTCAACACTCCGCTTCGATAAACATAATGGAGGTTGTCAACTCAGAGAGTCAACCCAGGGTCTAGCTACAGTATGAGCGTGTTAACATAAAAAGGTATTGTTTGCAGCAAATGACGAACAAAGAAAACAATATATTTCTAACAGAATATAATATCTAGCTGCCAAGTGCTTGAAGGACAGCTATAAAAAAATCGCAGACTGTTTAAAAGAGAAAATGTTATTGTCAGGGCACACGAGATCTGACCTTGCAATTATATTTTAGTATTTAATAAAAATATTCTGTTGCTTGGATGTTCCTATTAAATATAATGGAAAAGAATGCAATAGAATATCTTTGAAACTCTTTATTCATCCCCATGGGGAAATTAACGTCTCGGAAAATGTTTGCCTAATTTCTTTGAGTTTTGTAGACATGGACTTGGGCGAAAATCAAAAACCTAATTCACAGAGGTAGGAGGGCCTACGCCACACCAAAAGCATATTTAGCAAAGCAGCCTGGGACTGTTAGGACCCCAATGTCTTACAAGGCAAAATGCAGCTTAACAAGCTGACACAGAAAAGTGAATATATGATTTGAATATGTTCATTTTTTGCAAGGGAATGGTAAAACCCATTTCCAAGTGAGAATACATTTAATAGTGTATGTCTGCAATAACAGATACATAGTCACAGTTAGAGAAATTAAATTGTTAGAAAAAAGAAGAAGAAATAACTAGTTTAAAGCAATTTTAATAACTATTAAAAACACACAAAATATGAAGTGATATTTACTAAAAAAATATATCTGGGAAAAAAAAAAAAAAAAAATGTTATTCTCCAAAAATATATATGAAAAACCAGTGGAGTAAAATATGACAAACATACTCTCAAAAATAAAATAACATCTGTGCAGTAATGGAACTGCAGGCCCTATTACGTTACATACAATTTTATTTAAAAAAAACAATACTTAAGACATGCCCACGGGATCATTTGAGGGTTAAGTATGTTGCCCAAGGACACTCAGACATGTTGACTGCAGATGACGGGAATCAAACCGTTGAACCTCTGATTGGATATCGCCCAACTGTCCCTTATGGCACATACTTTGATACCTTCTGTGCTTCTAACACAGCTGGATGTTGTTTAATGTATCACTGAAAGGGAATAACTAATGACATTGAATGTAATCAAATAGAACTGTTTTAAATAAAAAGAGACCTATTTGAGTTTTACTTCAAAGAACAAAGGTCTTCTGAAGGGATGTGTTCCCTAATGAAATACTACAGTCAGATATAATGGATTTAACTAGCTGCCTTCATGCTCCAGTCCAAGGGCAGAGGCTGTAGCTACAATTTATTTTGGTTCTGGATATCTATCAAACCAATTAGCCATGGATTAGCATCCAATGTTGCTAATTATGATGCTAATTGGAGGGGAATACACTGCAGACGCAGAAGGAAGGCATAGGCTGTGACTTGAATACTGACTTGCCATTATCTTTAGTCCATCACTTTTTTGTCTCTTTCTTGCTCTCATTATTTTTCTCGATGATTTACTTAATTTACAGAAATAATGATATGCTATTGTGCAAATGTTTGTTATAGTCCATGTCAATCTATTGATGATGTTGGTGATATCTGGATATTATCAGACTCACTCTAATGATTTTCTCCCATCGAAGTGGGCTGAACTTCAGATGTGCTTGTAGTTTTTGTCCCCCTTGTGGAACATACTGTACAGTGTGCAGTGAACTCAATACATTCCCATCCATTGGTCTGTTTAAATTCTTAATAACCAATCATTTCACCACACCTGCAACTGTCACGGGGTATGCAAATCAGGACCAATTCATAAGAAATTAAAGTACAAGTAAAAAGTATAATAAAATTAAATGAATACAATATTATAAAACCTAATAACAGCACATAGAATGCTGTTATTAGGTTTTATAATATTTTATTAATTTAATTTTGAATAAATTAAATGAATTGATGCACTTCACGAATTATATATTTTAGTGAAAAAAGGTTTACTTTGTACTCCCTCTATGATGAAATATAGAGGGATATTATATATATTATTATACTTTTTTTATTATCTTTTTTCTCATACATTGTAATTTTATGTATTCACCTCGTCAATGTCTATGTATCCATATCTTTCTGCTGCTTATGCTCGTGAAGGAACATTGTGCAGCACACTGACAGTTAACCCATGTCTTTCATTTACACATTTTACACATGGGTTAACTTCTCAGCACAAGTCATGTCAAGTTCATGTTTAAAGAGTATTTTGAAAAAGCATTTTTTATATTTAAGAATTGCTATACTTCCACAGTTTTTTGTTTCTAACATTTTTAAGTCTTACAGGCATTTCATGGATGTCTTAACTCTGATAGATGTATGCTTCAGTTCCCTTCCTTTGATGTTTAGGGGTTTGAAAACTCCTGTTACAGATTGTCCCTCTATATAAGGGCTGTCATTACCCCTTTGTTATTATCTAAGGGCCTGCTGCTCATTGCACAGCTACACCAAAATAGTCCTCATTGCTTCTGCGCTACTTAACCTTTATCTGATTCCAACAGAAGGCTTATAGTAAGTAGTGGTCTTTAAGCCCCTAAGCCAGGGGTGGCCAACCTGCGGCTCTCGAGCCGCATGCGGCTCTTTGCCTAGTTTCATGCGGCTCTTCAGTTCATATTGAATTTTATATGTGTGAGTTTGGGGGAGAGACACTGACTCCTGACTAGTGGTGCACGGTCTACCGATACTTGAAAGGTATACCGCGATACCCTGCCGTTAAAAACGTTACGATTCCTCCGTTTAAGAATGACGGCGGAAAGTACTCCGGTGAGAAAGCGCCTTTTAAATAAGAGCTGTGTGTGTTCAGCGCTCTGCTTCCACTCCCTGCTCTGCAGCCGTGCCTACAGTCCCGCCCCTCTCAAGCACGCTCAAGTGCCTCCCCGCTCTCGTGCACGCGCTAGCTGCCAGAGCATGTGAGAAAACGAGAAGCATGGCTGCAAGTGGGAGTGCAACTGCCGCTGCGCCTCGGCTTGTTGACAAAAAAGACGCCAGAAGCAAAATGTGGAAGTATTTGAGCTATATCTCTGACAGTGAGGGCAAGCCTACGGACACCACGAGGCCTGTCTGTAAGAAATGTATTAATTTTATTTAATACGAATTCTTGTCATTTATTTTATTTATTGTTCTCATTGTTTAAAAGTTTGTGTTATGGTTATGGTTCTGGTGTGAAATAAAGCACAATAATTACATTTAAGACTGTTTCCCTTTTTTTAAGAAAAGTATCGAAAAATAATCGGAATCGCAATTCTTGACTTGGTATCGAAACCAAAATGTTGGTATCGTGACAACACTAGCTACTCCTGACAGTTAAACCTGATAGTTAGTAGGTCTGTTAAGTATTGAATGCTGATCATTCTGACGTAATTTGGCCGGTCAAAGTTGTTTGGGCTCGGATAAAATTGCTCCGTTACTTTCGTTCCGTGTTACTTTCGTCCCGTGTTACTTTCGTCCCGGCTCTCCCTACGTGTGTATGTGTGGTGTCAGGTGTCAGTATGAGAGGATGACAGCGCGTCTAATTTTGATGTGGCCCAAGAGCCAATCACAATAATACCTGCGATGCAGTGAACCAATCACCTTTGAGGGGGGGGAAACCTATCGTTGATTAAACACTACTATCCAGTGTTTCCCCTACCATTGTCTTGGAAGGGCGCTGCACCCCGCCAACGGAGCCCCGCGCCCCCCCTGAAATTCAAGGTGTTTAAAAAATATATATAATTTTTTTTTAAATATATATATCGCACCAAATTGCAAATAATCTATAACTACTGTCACTTTTCACATTGAACATGTGCTCTTTTATTAAATAAACTAAATGCTTTCATTTGAAGTTGTGAGTTTAGTGCTTTTGACCCTAAGAAACACTGATGCATTAATCAATAACAATAATCCACAGCTCCTCTCTGCTCCAGAGGATTTAAAAAATATATATCCCAATGCCACAAAAATGCATCAGTGACGTGGTTGAAATCTTGTCTCCAGAAAACAAAAAACTGAAACAAGCAGTATCAGTGACTGCCTGTTTGATGTGGCTCTTTGCAGTAACATAGAACAAATGTGGCTCTTAACCTCTGACTGGTTGGCCACCCCTGCGTAAGCTCTTAGTTATAAAATGCAAAGTGTCTATACAATCTTACAGAGGAAATACTGGCTGTTTCGGGCTGGTGGCCCTTTAACAAAAAATCTTGTGACATAGAATGCATTTGTACTTTTTTTCCATCACATTTCATAATATCTTTCATTCATCAAGACAATAAAATGACCACTTGAGGCCTTTAAAGACAAGTATAATACAAGGGGTATTAATTCAGTGTATTAATGTAAACATTTAACTTTTTAATGTTACGTAGACTTGCTAAATAAAAAAGTATCCTAGCAATGTTCCTTATAAAAAACAATAGGCCATTAGAGGAAGTTGGCTATGACAATTTCCTTGAGCAATTACTGAGTGTAAATGTGTCTCTTGCTACATTTAATGCATCCTGACATTTTGTAATTTCTCAATGGAGCAGTAGACTGTACTTATTCTTATTTTACATACGAGTGTATTTCTCTCGCAAGGCAATGTAAAGCATCAAAGGCCTTCCTTAAGAAGACACTGGTTGATGGGGGGATGGCTAGAATGGTTGTGGGATTTAGGGTTAGATGGTAGCCAACCAAAGCAGGAGGACTCTCAGAAACTGTCTGATTTTGATCTAATGCAGAATAGTGCATACAGATTCCAATATTTATTCCACAGTTGTACTTTCTTTCACAATTTGTATAGAATAAAAGTGATGCTGGATTTGACAGCACATATGAGCAAAATGTAGCAAAACAACCAGTAGAACAGGAATGTGTGACAGTCAGTTCTAGAGAAATCACTGCAAATGCCAAGTTTCAGTCTTAGCAGCACAGGGGGTTAGATGTCTTGCTGGGGGGAACACTACTTCAAGTTACAGAAGTGCAAGGGCACACCCTGATAGTCGGTCTGCCAACTGAGTTTTGTGAACTTTCAGTCAACCTTACTCTTCTATGCAGAAATCTGTTGCAGTCTTTCCTTCAGAGAAGGAAACCTACAGGGGCCACTAATGCACACTGTTCCAGGAGTGAACATCTCCACCATCTCTATTGGCTTTTAAGTTGTCCCCAGATAGACACATGCATTTGAGCAGAAGTCATTGTAAAAAGGTTTTTTCCTACCCATACACACACCAGTGATATAGTGACAAACGAGTCGGACTCGAGTGCCGATTTTTGTCTCGAGTCAAATGTACTCTGTCCTCGCGTGTACACCTGTGAGGCGAGTTCACGGGGTGCCCCCGCTATTCCAGTCTAGAGATATCCAGAGACACACCCCGCATTGTGCTGTAATGCTGTATGTTTTCACACATTCTTCTTCCACATTGGGAAAGAGCAGCACAAAATGCTCGTTATGTGGAAACAATATTGAAGAGAAGGCTCCGTAACACATTACTCTCAGGATCGAGTTCAGACATATAGGCTGTGTTGAACACTATCATCAGAGTAACGTGATCTAATCAATAAATAAAGATTCAGCAGATAACACGAAAGCACATGGCTACTTAACATGCAGAATGAGTAATTTTGCATGCTAAGTAGCCATGTGCTTTCTGGGGCTTAATCTTTATTGATATAATTTAAACATTCACTATAATAATTGTAGCGTCCCCAGCTGAATGATGGTCAGACTCTCTAACTGATGGTATCTGTTTATTGCACACCCTTGCTTTTATACAATCATTACCAAGAGCGTGTGCCCTTATCAGCCAGGTGCTAAAAACGTAATGCAACTATTTATTATATGTTAATTTATTCGTCATCTATCCGTCATTATACACATAGATGTATATATAAAGGCTAGATGGCTGAAGGGGGAGTTGCCAGCGTAGCTCACCGGTGGCCATCTTGCCACAGTCAACAACTACTCTGGTACGCTCTATGGTAGCTGTTGTAAGGTAAGTGATCTGCACAAAAATACTCTTAACTCGCTGAAATCTTGACTGATTTACAAACGGTTTGGTTTATTATAAACATTATTAGCATGGCTATGATACAGGATGCTTGGACATGTTGAAATTGCAGCTTTTCTTTTCGAAAAACGACTTAATCGTGCAGCATAGTTGTGTGTCACGGCTACTTGCGCAAGTTATCAAAGCTAAGACCACAATCGAGATTTTCAATTATTATATAGGTTTTCCTGAGACCAATAACGATTTTTATGACAACCTAATCTTTTGTCTAAATGACGATCTTTGTGGATGTGGTTGTATTTATTAGCTGGCTAATAACAAGAGGCTGTGAGTGAGACCTAGTATTACAAAGTTGACCCAGCAACATTACACCAGTGGGAGAGGCAGAACTGCTCTTTCTTTTCAACATAACTTAAGTTGCAAATGATTTCTTCCAAGCGGTTTGGCTTGTTAAAAACATCTTACATTTAGATACATTATGATACAGGAAATTGCTGGCTTTGTGTTTACAGAAGTACGCCTATCAGCTAAGATGCCTGACTTTTGTGCAGCCTACTGATGCTCTAATCACCGTAGTCTCGAAACAAGAACCCGTAAGATATGACAATATTATGACTATAATTAGGATAATCGTTAGTTACTTAGTGGATGTACAATACAAGTCCTGCTACACAGAAACAGCGGGGCTATGTGAGATAATAGTATTGCAAGCTTGTTGTTGACCCAGGCTTTTTAGAATATGTTGCTACCATTTGTTTACACAATTATTGAATGTTTCTTTTGGACAC
The DNA here is from genome assembly GCF_902827175.1 of Gymnodraco acuticeps. Classification (NCBI taxonomy): domain Eukaryota; kingdom Metazoa; phylum Chordata; class Actinopteri; order Perciformes; family Bathydraconidae; genus Gymnodraco; species Gymnodraco acuticeps. Next base: position 897,366 of record NW_022990042.1, on the reverse strand, counting down.
CTTTTTTATAACTCTTAGTGTGGTTGTCTTATTCTTAAAGTTTGCATAAATCCATACATACATAAAATTACCCCAAAAATATGATAATTTAGGTGTGTATTTTTGTCCTTACCCTTAATGTTAAAGGAAAGAAGGGAGGAAAATGTTGACAATAATTTATATGTCTGGCTACCTTTCTCATGTTTTTAAGGTTTCCCAAAACCGGAGAGAGGAGGCAATGGGAACTCGCCCTAAGAAGGGACGGTTTTGTTTCCTCTGGCAGGACACTGCTCTGCAGTGAGCACTTCAGGAGTGAGGACTTTGAAAGGACGGGGCAGACTGTCCGGCTTAAAGATGGTGTTGTGCCAACAACAGGGACGTGCACAGGTACGGGCTAATGTTGCCCGGGCAACGGCCCGTTTGGCCTTTTTGGCTGACTTGCCCCTCTGGAGAGAGCGAGAGTTTGTTTTTCTTTTTTCTGTTGTGACCGAATCAACATGATAAGCCCACAATTAGTATCGTAGCGTCTCGCTGCGGGAAGCACACTTTGTCAGCGCTGTCATCTGCCGGTGCGTTAAGACCACCTCAGTGTCGGATTTTGGAAACTTGATTTTGAGTTGTCTCATGGCAGTTAGGGTATAAGCGACAAACCAGGGGACTTTACTTCCTCTTGATACTGTCGGTTATTTACAAAAAAACACCTAAATATAGCTACTTGTTGTTGTTGTGCTTCTGTGTCTTTTCATCTGTAAACTCCCTCAACGCCCCGCTCGCTCTCTTTTCTTGATCGCCCTCTCACGGGTGAACAGTTCAATGTCCCGCTTCATTGTAGGATTTCTGCCATGTCTCTACTTTAGTTTGACCATCTCTGTTACTAAGTTATGGAATACTAAATAAATAAGTAATTAGAGACCTTATCGTCACTGCGCTCATAAAGAATGATAAGAATAAGAATAATGTGTATTGAACTGGTTTCATTCATTAGTGAGTTTATTTAAGGTAATTAGTTAGAGGCCCTATTTTATCAGTATGTCTGGACTGCACAGCAGTTACAATGGTCAAACTACATTAGAACAGAATTGTCCCCATTTTTTCTTTAATAGTTACTAACATTAGATATTTTAATGAGATATGGACCGCAAAACCAAAAATGTCCCTGGTTTTCATCTTTAAAATCAAGTTACCGAATGCAAGTAGTCGCCTTAGCTTATTTTGTTATGAGATGTGAATTACTGTTCAATGTAGTTGATGTAGTAATCATTTGGTTCTTTTACATTAAAAACAAGTTGCAATTTTCAAAAGGTCTTATGTTTTTTATTGGGGGGAGGCCCTTTTTCCAGTTTAGAGCAATAGCCCCTCCAAATGTCTGTGCACGTCCCTGGCCAACAATATTCAACTTCCCAGCTCATCTTCAAAGGTTATGTGTATCATTGGCCAACAAGAATTCAAGGTGTATAAGATTGATATATAAATATGTGATTAAATGTCACACTTTAGTTTTTATCTTTCTGCAAGTTTAGGAATAAATAATGTGTTGTGTATTACAGCACATTTTAGACACTCAAAATGTCTTTAATTATGTTTATTTTAGCCGGTAGCAACAAGAAGCACAACCACTTCTACAAGAGCGGAAGATAACCTGCCAATGGACTTGTCTCAGGATGAACCTCAGCCTAATGTTGTGAGTATTTGCATGTGGAATGTCACTAACAAATGAGAGCATCATATGGCATGTCATATTAAATCCTTTATCTCAGTGGTACCCAGGAAGGTCTATGATGGTGTTACTCGAAGAGCCCAATATTATTTGAGGTGGTACTCTGTGTAAAAAGTTTGAGAACCACTGGCTATCTCACTTGCTCTATGTCACTCATACACTTTGATGAATACAATTGTGCAAACATTGAAACTACACCCAGGGGTTGGCAACCTTTACAATCAAAAGAGCCATTTTTCTCCAGAGCCTCAAAACATATTTTTGCTTTATAAGGGGACAAGCCTATTAAGATCAATTTCTTAAAAGTACGCTGAGTTGTGTTTTCTGTTGGAGAACGTACAAAATAAATTAGGCTCACAGCACTGATAAGTGAACATTGAATTGTTAAAAAAGTAACTGTTATTAATTTCCATATTACTATTATTTATATATTCGTATATTTTTGCCAAAGCAACAGGGAGCCACTGGAGAGAGGCAAAAGAGCCGCAAGCGGCAGGGCACTGACCGCCCATACGCAACATCAAGGCTATAAAGGCCAAACTCAACGGAGCCTCAGCGAGTGTGAGGAAACTGCAGCGAGAGAAGACCAATGCCTTGGCGAGAGAAAGGAGGGCCAAGAAAAACATGCGGGCTCTTCTGGAGGAACTGAAGGAGAACAATCTCATCAACGAAGAGCTGAAAGACAAGCTTGAATGCTACTCAGGTAAAATAAAAAATATTACATTGAATATTTTGTGTATTTTATGTTCTTTGTTAGACTTCCTAGTTACTATTAAAAGGAGAGCCACGGGAATGTTTCAAGAGAAAACTTGATGAGTACAGATCCTCGCAAGAGATGACGCGAAAAGCCTCCACAACATCAGCCAAAGCACTGGAGGCATCAGACCTAAAACTCCTAAATAGTGTAATTGCAGTGTTATTACATGGTAGTGTTGTCACAATACCAACATTTTGGTTTCGATACCGATACCAAGTCAAGAATTGCGATTCCGATTCTTTTTCGATACTTTTCTTAAAAAAAGGGAAACAGTCTTAAATGTAATTATTGTGCTTTATTTCACACCAGAACCAGAACCATATTGGTAAGTTAGCTAAAAAGATAGCCATCTTAGACAGTTATCATTGCCATTAATTGCCTCGGCAAACTACGAAAACGTTCATTTGTCACAAAATAAATGACACTGGTTTGACTTAGATTTGAGGGCTTGAGCATGATGTAATTATGTTATCTATCACATTCGCTAACCTGTCTGTCTTTAAATTCTTTAAACAGCTCTGGATGCCGGTCGGCGAGGTGCTTAGCCAAGTCTGATGTGTTGGCTCCCTTGGTTTGCAGGGATCTAAAACATGTCTGACAGACAGGCCTCGTGGTGTCCGTAGGCTTGCCCTCACTGTCAGAGATATAGCTAAAATACTTCCAAATGTCACTTCTGGCGTCTTTTTTGTCAACAAGCCGAGGCGCAGCGGCAGCTGCACTCCCACTTTCAGCCATGCTTCTCGCTTTCTCACATGCTCTGGCAGCTAGCGCGTGCACGAGAGAGGGGAGGGACTTCGAGCGTGCTTGAGAGGGGAGGGACTGCAGGCACGGCTGCAGTGTAGTGATGGGAATTCCGGCTCTTCTTGGTGAGCCGGATTATTTGGCTCGGCTCACCAAGAAGAGCCGGCTCTTTCGGCTCCCAAACGGCTCTTCAGTTTATCACATATTATACCTTTTATAATTAAATCAAATGTAGCCCTGTTTTGACTAATGAATGATTTATATGTGTACACATATCACTTCAATTATTCAATACATCCTTTGTACTGAAGTATTCAAAAGTAAAAATGACATGTTTAATAAATGATTTGCTGTGGCCAAATGTTTTCATTGCATTTACAGACCCTTAACTCTCTGATACCACCCAATGAATGCACTGACTTGCTTGTAGAACCACGCTACACAAAGCATAGACATTTAAAAAAAGGGGCTACTGTATGGACATTTTAAAATTATATTTAAAGAAAAGGCCCTGACAAAACAGCAGGGCTCTATTTCAGTAACTATTAACTAGAAAAAAAGACAGCAACAGCTGACATCAAATCTTTGCTGAGCCTAAGGATAATCATAAATAAATAACATAGTGAAAATAAATATATTACAATGCTCAGTACAGCAGCATCCAACAGTCTCTAATCATAAAAAAACATAATACAAATAAATGTATTGCAATGCTCAAAACAGCAGCATCCAACAGTCTCTAATCCTTGGATATTACATGTCACTGCATGCATACACGGAGCAGCTGTAGCGCTGAGATCATCATATCATTCTGTCTTGTATTGCTTAACAACAAGAACAAAAAACGGCTCGTTCGCGGGCGCGAGCCGGCTACCGTCGTTCACTTAAAAGAGCCGGCTCGTTTGCGACCGACACATCACTACTGCAGTGCAGGGAGTGGAAGCAGAGCGCTGAACACACACGGCTCTTATTAAAACGGCGCTTTCTCACCGGAGTACTTTTCCCCGTCATTCTTAAAGTACCGATACTAATGAAACGGAGGAATCGTACCGTTTTTAACGGCAGGGTATCGCGGTACCTTTCAAGTATCGGTACATCGTGCAACACTATTACATAGTTTGTTTATAATTGCACATTTTTCTTCAGTTACAACAGGGTTTTTTTCAAACCCTTTCATGCATTGTGGTCACTACATTAGAGACTACTAATTGAATGCTGTTTTCTTGTATATGCATGAGGTTTCGGATGGTATAGTTGCACATCAGGCACCAGAGTGGATTTTATTATAATATTTGTGTAGCCTATTGTATTTTATAGTTTTTGCATAATATATAATTTTGTTCATTGGTTTGTTAAACATATACTTAAAAATCTGTTTTTAAAAAAATGTCTCATGCATAAAGATGAAAATATCCTTAGTTTGTTGTAATTCATGCATGAAGGAGTTATTCTATAACACATAGGTGTGAGCAAGCTCTCTGATTGGTCAATAGGCGTGTTTGATTCCACGATCAAAGAACGGTCAAATAGAACGTGCCTTTTCACAACAAGTCAGTATCCCTCCGCGTCTGAGAAAAACGGTATACCCTTGGCCTGAAAAGCAAACTGCTTGCAGTCCAGTACAGGCGTACGGACCTCGGCGCAAGCGCCTCGGTCCTGCCGCAGTACTGTCGTACCAATAATGACGTTAAAGAACGGCCTCTCGTGTATGATTGCTAATAAATAAATAAATCACACACTGATGGAACATTACTATATTGTAATTATATATATATAGGCCTTTTCTATCAAAAATGTTCGGGGTAGTCAGGGGGTACTTGGCTGAGAAAATGTTTCAAAGGGGGTACATTACTGAAAAAAGTTTGAGAAGCACTGCTCTAACCCTATCTCCTATTCCTTGACCTCTCAGTGAAACGTCACGGGTTAAGGGATAGTGGATAGGAGAATTCAAAAGGACTTAGGAGAAGAGACTGCAGTACTTTAGAGAATCCGAATGCACTTGCGGAGTCTGTCTTCTCATCAGGGACGAGTGGTGTCGGGCAGCGGTGATTAGAGAGCAATTGTGCACTCCAGACATAGAACTGCTGTGTGTCTCTCTACGACCATTCTATCTTCCCAGGGAGTTTCCTCAATTATTTTTCACTGTGGTGTACATACACCCCAAAGCAAATTTTAACAAAGCCACTGAAATCATTTTTAATCTCTCTCAGAGACTTGAATCACTTTCTCCTGATGCGCCGACATTTTTTCTAGGAGATTTTAATAACTGTCCCGTTAAAAAATCCCTGCGTACCTACTACCAGTATGTTGACTGCCACACTAGGAAGGAGAAGACTCTGGATATGTGCTTTGGAACTGTTAAGGGCGCTTACACTGCATCCCCGCTTCCACCACTTGGGACATCTGACCACAGTGTAGTCCACCTACGCCCTGTCTATCGGAGGCTACTTGAGAGGGAGAAACCTCAAGTTAAGACTGTCAAAATGTGGAATAATGACAGCATTATGGCCCTGCAGGGATGCTTTGACTGCACACAGTGGGAAACATTCGATACTCCCGATATTAATGAACGGGTTGGGACAGTGTCTAGTTATATTGATTTTTGTGTCGATTCTGTGATACCCACTAAGTCTTTCAAAATATATTCGAATGACAAGCCCTGGGTGTCTCACAGTTTAAAGAAGCTGATTATTCTGAAGAAAAAAGCTTATAAAAACCAGGATGAGTTTGCTAGGAGAAACATACAGAGAGATATTAAAAGACAAATACAGTTAGACAAATATAGCTATAAGGAGAAGCTGGAGGCAGCTCTGGCCTCTGGTAATCCCAGAGAAGCATGGCAGGGAATTAAAAACATGACGAATGCTCCACATAAGGGTAGGGGAAAACCGTCTCCTGTCTTGATCAGTGGTGAGGGAAGGGAGACGGCAAATCATTTGAACACCTTCTTCTGCCGGTTTGAGAGTAGCAACAGTATAGAGGCTGACACTGCCATTCCCCTCCATCCTTCCCCCCTCCCCTTTAGTATGACTATTGAGGAGTCAGAAGTCATCCATCTCTTCAGGAAGTGTAATATACGAAAAAGCCCTGGCCCCGATAATATTGAAGGAGCTGTTTTAAAACACTGTGCAGAACAACTTGCACCTGTATTTACAGACATGTTTAGGTCCTCCCTTAATCTGCAAAAAGTCCCTTCTCTTTGGAAAACATCCACAATTATTCCAGTGCCTAAAATCCCCAGGGCCAGTGAGCCCAATGACTTTCGGCCTATAGCACTCACCTCACTGGTAATGAAATGTTTTGAGCGTTTAGTTAAGAGGCATCTAATCTCACAAACGCAGCACCTCTTAGATCCCATGCAGTTTGCATATCAGGCCTCTAGAGGGGTGGAAGATGCTATCGCAACTCTCTTGCATCTTCTGCACACTCACCTCGAGACGCCAAAAGCCCATGTAAAGATTCTATTTGCTGACTTCTCATCAGCTTTTAACACCATTAAGCCAAGTATTTTAGCAAATATTTTAACTGAAGAATTCTCACTTGAACCTGGTCTGATCTCCTGGATCGTTGACTTCCTCAGCTGTAGAACTCAGCAGGTCAAAATAGGCATGGCACTTTCTGACACAATAACTACCTGGATAGGCTCACCCCAGGGATGTGTCTTATCCTCTCTTTTGTTTATTTTATACACCAACTCCTGCATCAGCACTTTTCCCAATAGGCACTTTATTAAGTATGCAGATGATACGGCCCTGGTCAGCCTCCTCTTTGATGAGGAAGAGGAGCATGGGCCTGTCCTTGACTTCTTTATTAACTGGTGTGAGAAGTCAAACCTGCTTCTAAACACCTCAAAAACAAAGGAGATGGAAATTGATTTTAGAATAGCACAATCGCCCAACCCTACTCTTTTATTAAATAGTGAGCCCATTCAATGTGTCACTGAGTACAAGTATCTTGGTGTCGTGCTTGACCACAAGCTCAGATGGGATGTTTGGGCTGAGAAAATAAATGCTAAGTCTCAACAAAGAATATTTTTTTTACGTAAATTATTGTCTTTTAATGTCGGCAACAGAATGGTGAAGATGTTTTATCATGCTTTTATCGAAAGTGTGCTCTCATTCGGCATTATATGCTGGTTCGGCAACGCAACTGAGGCACAGAAAAAGTTAGTCAGGAGGGCCATAACATTGTCCAGTAAATTGACAGGAATCTCATTGGCTAATATAGAATGCTTATATAAGGACAGAGTTTTAAAACTGGCACACAATATTGTGAGTGACCTGAGGCACCCTCTTGCCTCTTACTTTGAATTGTTGCCATCCGGGCGGAGATATCGTGCCCCTTATTTAAAAAAGAACAGATCTAGGCTGTCTTTCGTCCCACAAGCCATCAAACTCCTGAACAAATGATGGTTAGGACGCACTGTTTACCCAGCTGGTCTGGCCCTGTCCCCCCTATTTCGCAAATGAGGGCCTATAGGCCCCTTGTCATGTCTGCCGATATCTGGTTTTCTTATGTCTGTTTGTTTTTATCTGTGTCTATGTTGTTGTCAGTGATGTATTGTCTTAACTTTTTTAAATGCCTCTGTGATGTGCTGCAACCCATTTTCCCCTTGGGGACTAATAAACGAATACTACTATACTACTTTCACTATCCGACGTGTTTATGATGCGCCAGCGGACGTCATAAATGTGCGTCTGCTGCTGTGGGGAAACTATGGAAACTACAGTTTTCTATACAGCGGACTACAACATGGATGTTTAATAAGAACGAGGGACTACTGTAAACTCATCTAGAGACTCTACACCGTGCTCTGATGCTGTTGCTTTATGCTTTATGAACGTGGACAACAGAGAAACATATTCTTCATGACCAAAGTTGGAATTGAAATAAAAAAGGAAAGTGAATCTTATGCTCGTCTCCCTCTCCCTCCGGTCCACATTAATACAAATGATCCCAATACGTATGATTGTATGAAAACATCTTCAAATAAATACAAATGTATTTATTATAAACTTGTTAGTCCTTAACATCTATCACTGTGTATACAGTATAACCATTAAACATGTTTTTTTAAAGTTTACGAAACCCCCACACAGCTCAGTAAACACTGTGAAATGTTGACTTTATTTGATCATTTCAGTAAAAACTAACGTTCATATTTCTCTTTTTGATTATAATACTGATGAACGTTCAAAACAAAGCACTTTGGCAAGTTACCACATACGTTTTAAAATGCTTAAGAAGCACCGTAACTTTCATGATTTCTCGGTCATAATCGGTTGTTTCCATGAACGGCCGAATGTTGTGTCACGGTAAATATTGTGGCTGCAAAGCATTGTGGGGCAGCATTTTCTCCTTTCCTTTCGTAAAGGAAGGTCCAGTGGTTCCTAAGCTAAAGGAGGTTATAAAGGAAGTTTCAAACCTCCCTTCCTATCATCTTCTAGAGAATTTGAACGGCTCTTATCATGGCTGCCCCTGAGGTACTTCCGGGTCATTTCACTCCGTCAGGAAGGTTCCTAAGCTAAACTGACTATTCGACCGCAGCCTCCGTCTCCGTCTAACTCTCTCTCATTCAAACGTCAATCACTCACTCTGGCGCTCCTGCTGCCACCTAGTTAATGGAGGTGTCAACAGCTGCTTTGGGCGCAGTTTGGCGCGCCCGAGCTGCTCCTATCTATTATATTGAAGAGTTGCTTCTATCACTTGTATTGAAGAGCTGCTCCTATCTGTTGTATTGAAGAGCTGCTCCTATCTGTTGCATTGAAGAGCTGCTCCTATCTGTTGCATTGAAGAGCTGCTCCTATCTGTTGTATTGAAGAGCTGCTCCTATCACTTGTATTGAAGAGGTGCGGACTGCGCATGCACCACTTTTAACGTCAATGGGCAAAGATGTCTGTGCCCCAAGCAGCAAACACTTGACTTATAAGTAACTTTAGACATCATTAAACAATTTATATCGATATTGTTATCTTAGACTAAACATTTACCTGACACCAACTATATACTATAGTATGTACCATGCTCATTAAAATTGTTTTTTATGAAATAAAAATATTTTTTAATGACTATCTAGAACAGGGGTGCCCAACCAGTGGATCGCGTGGAGCATCCCAGTCGATCGCGAGATGTGTCTAAAAATAGAACAACAATATTCTGTTTTATCGTTAATGTCCTATAACATAATCTTCCTGTGCCAGAATAATGCACTTGAACGTATCAAAGCTTTGTGATTGAACGGCGTGACCCCATGTGTCGGGGCGTGGCTGGTGGGCAGTGGGCAGTGCACTAGTTCTCTCACTGACGTTGTCCGTGTCAACCGGCAGGGGTCAGCAACAGGCGGACCGCGGTCCGGATCCGGACCCAGACGGACCCGAACCTATAATCAATACATTAATAGGGGATTTCAATTTTGACGGGACGATTCTATTTTAACCGCTGCCGACAGGGGGCGAAAGAGACGAGTGAGCGATACAGGGAGAGAAACACAGAAGAAGAGACGAGAGCGTGGCAGAGAGAAGCGGAGAGGAAAGTGAGTGAAGAGAATAATTAGCGATACAGGGAAAGAAGCGGAGAGGAGAGTGAACAGGCGCGTGCGGCAGACAGGGAGAGACAAATAATTATACATGGCGCTCTCCAAGAAGAGGAAAGTGGACACTGAGAAGTGTCGGACTCATTCATGTTCATCGTCTGAAACTGTTAAGTCATGATGTGAAACAGTTAGCAAAGAAAAAGGGAAACTCAAGCTGCTGCTACACTTTATTTTATTTATCTAAAATTAAGCACTTTTAAGATGCACACATTTTCAAAAGCTATTTGATTTATTTTCTCTATTTTATTTGTAAATGCAGCCCGAGAGGAACATTACACATATATTTTACTTTAGGCCTATATCTGTATAGTTCAATGTTCATTGACAATACATATTGTTGTTTATAAATTGTACTTTCTTTATTTGATTGGCAGTCAATTGTTGATTACATGCAGATGTTGATAAAGCTGCAGGCTACTTCAATATATATCACCAATTCATAAAGCAAGTTAAACATTTTGAAGTTCCCGGACCTTTGCATGCGAGATTTTCTCTAACTGGACCTCGTTGAAATTTAGTTGAATACCCCTGGTCTATGGTGTCAACAGGAGTGACAGTCCGCACACACACAAGACCGCAATTATGGCAGAAGCAAAAAAGCCCAAAATATATAATTTTCACTCCGAGTGGGAGGATGATTATTTTTGTATCTATTCCAATTCAAAGTCCATCTGTCTCATCTGCAATGCGAGCGTGGCTTTATCGAAGAAGGGTAATTTAGGACCGGCATTTCAAAACAGTGCACAAACGCTACGAGACGGAATTCCCTCCTAATTCTGCCCTACGCTCCCAAAAGGGGAGGGGCCTGAAAGGACAGCAGTCCATTTTCAGTCACGTTCTTGCGAAACACATCAAGTCTTTCAAAGACGGCGAAGTTGTGAAAGAAGCATTCCTGGAGGCTGCCGACGCGCTTTTGGGAACAGTACAAATAACAGTAGCATTTCAACAGGTTTTTGATATAATAAAAACTCAAGTTAGATACAGTAGCGTGGCGTGGGGAAAAAATTAGGGGAAGCCAATAATACGTCCTTTCTTTTGGGTCGGGGGTGTGGTGGTCAATGTAATAACGTAACCAGATGAGTGATTACAGCACCCGGTATCATTTTACACACATTTGTATCATACAGATGCAGGACTTACACACACCTGTTATCTAACCGACAGGTCCGCACGCACTCTCCAGCCGAACCTCTAATAAGCATTCATTCACAAACTAAATCAGGAGACCTTTAACGTTTTACGTCCGATTCGATCCTTTTTTCCTCGCTGTACACAGCTCCAGTTTGGTCATTGGCCTGTCATCAGATTTTATTTGTTGTTGCTGCTGTAGCCGAAGTTTAGTACAATTATTTTTGATTAAATACTCCAAATCTCCACCCTCCATAATTGCACTTGCTTCAGTTGCTTGCTACTTTCTAACGGCGGTGAGAGTGGTGCAGTGACGCTATCTATCTTCTATCGATTAGATTTATGTTTCGAAAATTATAAAAGTAGGGTAGACATGTGGATATTATCCGACTGAACACAACGTGCATTTATCTTACAGCTTTGTTTTCCACTGACCTTATTTCGAGCTATTTTCCAAAATCCTATGGAGAAATCCCATTGCTTTTTTGTCGAGGGAAACCCATGGATGTATAATAATAAGTAGTGATGGCAGTTTGACACTGAAGCTTCGAACGGAGCTTCAACCCTGGACTTCCTATTCCATAGAAGCAGTGCTTCGAAGCTTGCTTCAAATCACGTGACATATGACGTCAGAAGAAGCAACTGCTTCAAATCACGTGACATGTGACGTCCGAAGCACTTGACTGGTTCACGGTCCATTCACGCGATTCAATGCACTGCCTTGTCTCGATTCTGACAGGTGACAGGTTGAAACAGTTTTGAATTTGAGTGCTTCAACACTTTATGACCGCTCTAAACAATGCGCAATGTGTGGGTTGTTGTAGTAGTTTGCGTTGTTGCTGTTGAGTTGTTGTTGGTATTGCATTTGAATTGTAGTATCATTATAGAGCAAGCCAGGAAGAAAGATAGGTCGTTCTGGCTCGGGAAACACTTCGAAATGTGGAGAAGTTCTGAACAAAAAGACAATTATCAGTAATATAAAAACAGTTCAATGTTTTAAGGAATAGATAGCCCAGTGGGTAGAGCCGGTTGCCCGAATGCGGCGATGTCCTCCGCGCAGCTGGTTCAAAGCCCGGAATGGATGTATTTTAATCATTGCTTTTCAACTTTAATAACTGATAAAAGGTCCTCTCCTCCCAAAAAAATGTCCAGCACTCTCTAGTCTCTTCTCAATAACCCAATACACACAATTATCAATCTTTAATTGCAAATAGAACATGATATTCAGTCTTAGTGTGTGTGTGCATCGAATATTTTTCAAACCCACTGTAGCCTTGCACTTCGCCAGGAGAGGTCGTTGTAACTGAAGCTTCGAGAAATGAACCTATTTCCGACACAATTGTCCAAGTGGTTCGATGCTTCATTCAAAGCTTCATTTTGCCATCACTAATAATAAGAACTGGATACAGCGTGGGAGGCGGGGCCTCATTAATTCCTATGAGAGTTTCTCATTAGCGCATGATGATAAAATGGCCCAACTTTTGAGAGAGTGAAACGTCACAGATTACCCGGCATGCCTGAGAAGTACCCGTATGTGCACTCATAGCACATGCGCAACTTTAACCAAAATGCTCGTTCACATCAAGCACGTCAATTTGCGTACACGTAACAGCACCGCACGTTCATGACAGCATGGTAATGATTTGTTATTATGATGGATTTGATATTAACGAGGCGGCAGTTAGCAGCTAGCGGCTAGCTAGTCATTATGCTAATGTGTACATAAATCGTTATGTACTTATATTACGCTGTAACAGGATCTAGTGATATCCAAGCAACAGAGCTTCATTTAGCATGAAAGAATGATTGCACTGTATATATATATATATATATAATAATAAGTAATATTAACTTGATTTAATACAACATTTACGGTACAAGATTTAATCATACAGCCCATGTAGTATGATAATGAATTATAGCAAACATGTGCAATATATCAATTATTACAGCTCCGTGGGATGGCAGTAAGACGATATGGGTCCGTTCTTATTGTGCATCCATGGGTAAAGATAAACGCAACTCACATTGGTTTCTCAAACAGCATCTCTGTAAACTACGTGTATTGTATTCACTGAATTTCACTCTCTGCCTTTAACGGCTCGTTGTAGCTCCAATAGCTCCAGCCCCACCCTCCCTGTGAGCACAGTGTGCTCTGATTGGTCGGGACACGTAACATGAACGTGCCGGGCGGCGCGGTCCCATGGGTTAGATGCGCGTTCATAATGCAGAGGGAAATAACTCTCAGAATAACGTTATTAGCACATTATTACAACTTGAGGAACGAATGCTTTTAATAAGGGCTATACAAGTGATCATACTGGGCAGTTTATTTAGTTTAAAAAAAATTATCCAACGATTTACAGAGCACTCTTTCCCCATGTAAGTCAATGGGAAAAAGTGTTTCCGGGCCTGGCAACCAGCACGAATATTTTCCTATGAGTCCGGCGCACGTCCTGGGGGCTTGGGGAAACCGAGCGCAGCTTACTTCCGGGTTTTAGGATGCGTCACTGCAACACTAAATTGATGCGATTTGATTGAATTGTGAGGCAAGGGAAACCAGCCGCCTCTGGCTTCCCTTGGCATGGCCCTGACCAATCACAGGTTGGCAGGGGCATGATGTGAGCCTCATCTGATTGGTCAATCCCTCCATTGTTTTTCACCAAGGGAAGCCAATTTCGGCTGGCCTCCTCTCGCAACAGAGAGTGCAATCTACTGTTTCACCATAACATCAAGAGGGGCGCTGTTTCACTCTTTGTAAAATACTCAATGAGAATGGGGGAGAGACGGGCCGGCAGCAACACACAACAAAGAATTTCCGAAACTAAACGAAGTGTTTTTATTAAAATTATAACTACAATCCGAAAAAACAGGGGAAGCCTGTCTTCCCTTGGCCTCCAGGAGAAAACGCCACTGGTTAGATACCGTTATTAATCAGCTGTAAGTTTTAGTTTGTTTGAACTTATTCATTATAATTATTGTACAAAATGGTATAAGAATGCAAACTTAAATTGATTATAGTCTATTATCAATTCAGGTTAAGAAACTAGTGTTGCTTGCATCCTATTTTAAAGGCATTTCTTTTTATATTCTACTAAAATGCAACAAAAAAAGGGTTTGATTCTATTAATTTTATCTTTTTTAATGCACTTTGGCAGCAGATTCCTGAGTAGCTTCAGATCTGAGTTGTCTTATTAGTAAGCCTAATTTATACGTTTGTAGCAACACTATTTTTACATAATGGCAAAGAAAGGGTTCAGTGTCTTTCCCTGTGTCATATGTGGCAGCACTGTTCAGTGTTTCTTGAAAGCATTATCCACTGTAGTATGTGACGTGTGAATAAACTCGAACTCTGTATCAATTCAAATTCAAAAGCTTTTATTGTCATTGTACAAAATACAACGAGATTTATAGTCACTGCTCCAGCGAGTGCTTTAAAAACAGACATATTAAAACACAGATTAAAAGGTCTGACAGTTTCGACCAGCAAGTAGTGCACACAGCTTCGGATGGTCATGTAGATGACCAGGATTAATAAATTAATTAATAAAATATAATTATGATAAAATATATATGATAAATATTACAGTGTATACATAGAGACAGATCATGATTATTGCACAGTGGGGATATGGGGAGTTATTTTTGTGTGTTTAATGTCCTAATGGCCCATGGGAATAAACTTTTTGTGAATCTGGAGGTGCGGGCTTTCAGTGAACGGTAACGCCGGCCCGAGTGCAGCAGGTCGAACAGATGACGGGCTGGGTGGGATGAGTCCTTCAGGATGGAACTGGTCCTCCTGAGGCAGCGAGAGCTGGTGATGTCTTCCAGGGAGGGCAGAGGGCAGCCAATAATCCTCTGGGCTGTGTTAATGACCCTCTGCAGAGCCTTCCTGTCGGCAGCCGAGCACCCTGCATACCAAGGAGAGATGCAGTATGTGAGGACGCACTCAACTGTAAAGCGATAGAAGGTCACCAGCAGCTTCTGATTCAGATGGTTCTTTCTGAGCAGTCTCAGGAAGTACAGTCGCTGCTGGGCCTTCTTTATCACTGCCGTGGTGTTTGTGGACCAGGTGAGCTCCTGGGAGATGTGGACTCCCAGGAATTTAAATGAAGGCACCCTCTCTACACAGTCCCGGTTAATGTAGAGGGGGGCATGGTCTATGCTGATTCTCCTGAAATCGATAATAATTTCTTTAGTTTTTATTGAGTTAAGCAGTAGGTTGTTGACCGCGCACAACTCAGTCAGTTTCCGGACCTCCTCTCTAGGCTGTCTCATCACCTGCTGAGACGAGCCCGATGACGGTGGTGTCGTCTGCATATTTAATGATGATGTTTGAAGGGTAGGTGGGAGAGCAGTTGTGCGTGTATAAGCAACACATCCTCACTCCCAGGTCGGCCTATGTTGACGTTATGTCAAGTCCCCTGTCGGCTTTTTCCAAGGGGGGGGGCCTTAGCGTCCATTTTCAACGCAAGGGGGGGGCCCTTAGCGTCCATTTTCAGCTTTCCGGGATGTCCATATGCTTCTATGGACGCTCATGGAAGCACGGCATTCGTTTGTGTCGGCTGCCCTTAAAGGCAATGTGAGCGTCCATTCTCATTGGATAATGGAGAATTGTACACCCGGAAGTAAGTATTCCCCTTACTGTCGATTGAGTTTACAGTGATATCTGCACTACTCATCGACTAAAAAACACCAGATTATCCTTGTTAATTACACAACATTGATTGGTTTAAATTGTGTGCAATGCTTTTGTATTTTTCCCCTTCGATTCGGAGAAACAAATATGTTTTCAGAGTAAAGGATGGCAGAAGACACTACACTACCCAGAATCCCCAGCTATCGTTTGGACTACACCATGTGCTCTGTTTGACGTCCCGTGATCTTCAAATTTCTCCCTGCAGAAAAAAAAAACATGGCCGAACTTCGTTTTATTCTCGATGGAAAATGCCTATTTTAAAGTTAGTTTGGCCATTAAAATGCGTTTTGATGTCATTTGATGCGAGAAATATGAGTTGTTATTTCAGATTATGTGTGCAGTGGATGTACATGATCTTTAGTTTGCTAGTTATTACGAAGATTACTTCAGGAAATTGCGTCCATAACGTTTTCATTGTTACCAAGGTGGTTGCTAGGGACGCTGCTATCGATATTATTTCTGTTATGTTGTGTAACTGTTTAATGGTGTTATCTTTATTGCTACCCCCTTCCCCGTCAATGTATAGTGTTGGTCCACAGCGCAAACATATTAGTTTAACAAAATCCGCATCTAAAGATAGCCTACGTTATTTTCCCCTGTGCAATTCCAGTCTCACATCTCACAGCACATTGTCATTAACAAATAACGGAAACATTCCGAAAACATTTTTAAAAAAAAATACAATAATACTTTATTCCGAGTGTGCTTGCTTTTCTCTTTGGAAGTCATCACATAACGGCATTGTAATACACGGTTCGGCTGCATTAAATATGACATATCTGCCGTAGTTCTGTATTTATAGAGCCCTGATGAGAAGACTTCTAGACAAACATGAGGAACTGAAAACGTGACGTGAGTCATAAATATATCAGCCATTAAACAACATCTTACATTTCTTTTCACACAATACGTCTCCTTGCAGTATCAACACTAATTCGGCTGACTTTTATATTTGATCCAATTGGTAGATAGGCTGTATTTACACCATAAAGGTGCACAGCTGATATAAAGGGACACCTAGTGGTTAAAGCATGTTATTGAATTTCATTATTTTTATTATTAGATATTAATAGGATCCCTATAAAGTATATTAATTACTCGTTATTCTCTACTAATAGTTAATTAAAGACTGTATATAATGACTATTTTGCACATCCCTTTCAAGATTTCCTAAGGTTTATTGACATATCATATAAGCCTACACAACTATGGTGTAGTTATGCATTGAATGAAAAACTTGGGTCGCAGGTTCCTCAATAGTGCATTACAAGACATCTATCAATATTTGTGCATATACCTCCAGAAATGTTAACTATGTTGAAGCACTTATTTTTAACTGATATTATACATAATGTATTATACTCTTATAAAATGTATGTAGATATTTAATCTCCGACCTTGTCAGGTATTGAACAATCAATAAATAAAGAACACAGAATTGTTGAATATAAAACACAGAATTTGTGTGATTATACTAAATGATTTACAAATAAACACCACTGCATATTTAACTGTTACACATGCTGATGTAACGCAAATGTTCCAACTTGAGATCAATAAAGTATATCTTATCTTAAGCTGATCGATGGCTACTGCCATATTTGCAAAATGTGCCTCTGAACCTTAACAAGTGCATGTTTCAGGCTTATCAAGTAATGTAATGTAATGTTATCAATTAACAACAGGGGTCACAAACATAAGACCAGCTGTTAAATAAAGCTCTTCTGACCTTAGTTGGCATATGTGTGTATATATATATATATATATATATATATTAATGCTGCCCATTATGGGCACAAGCAATTTTCACCCATTTATTAATTATATGTTTTAAATGTGAGTGTTTCCTATCCCCTAAACCTCCAGGGATGTACACAGTTTAATACTGACAACTTCTTATTATGGGAAATACGAAAACGTCTTTTAAAACTACAACTCCCAGTAGAGACGTGCCATAGATACAGAACATGTTGCGAAACAGAATAGCCAGCATTTGTAGTTCTGGGGACGGGGTGGGGGAGGGGGGGACGCGGTGGACCCGTTCAAATCCAGTTTTGGACAGTCTGCCGTGATTCCATCCCATTTCAAGTGCTGTTCGAGTATCGGCGTAACCCTCGGAGCACACTCTCCAATCACAGAGCTTGAGGACTATCACGGGGTTTGTCAAACAGAGCACATGGTGTAGTCCAAACGATAGCTGGGGATTCTGGGTAGTGTAGTGTCTTCTGCCATCCTTTACTCCGAAAAAACATTTGTTTCTCCGAATCGAAGGGGAAAAATACAAAAGCATTGCACACAATTTAAACCAATCAATGTTGTGTAATTAACAAGGATAATCTGGTGTTTTTCAGTCGATGAGTAGTGCAGATATCACTGTAAAATCAATCGACAGTAAAGGGAATACTTACTTCCGGGTGTACAATTCTCCGTTATCCAATGAGAATGGACGCTCACATTGCCTTTAAGGGCAGTCGACACAAACGAACGCCGTGCTTCCATGAGCGTCCATAGAAGCATATGGACATCCCGGAAAGCTGAAAATGGACGCTAAGGGCCCCCCCCTTGCGTTGAAAATGGACGCTAAGGCCCTCCCCCTTGCGTTGGAAAAAGCCGACAGGGGACTTGACATAACGTCAACATAGGCCGACCTGGGAGTGAGGATGTGTTGGTATAAGGCATACAGGAGTGGACTCAGCACACAGCCTGGGGAGAGCCAGTGCTGAGTGTTAGGGTGGAAGAGAGATGGGAGCCCAGTTTCACACATTGTGGTCTGTTTGTGAGGAAATCCTTTATCCAGGTACAGGTGGAGGGGGGGGGGCAGGTGGAGGTCAAGAAGTTTATTGATGAGGATGTCAGGGATGATGGTGTTGAAGGCTGAGCTGTAATCTATGAAGAGAAGCCTAGCATAGTTTCCTGGATGTTCCAGGTGGCTTAGTGTGGTGTGGAGGGTTATGGCAATGGCATCCTCCATGGAGCAGTTTGGCCTGAAGGCAAACTGATGAGGATCGAAGACTGGGGGGAGGCAGGCCTTGATGTGATGTGAGACCAGCCGCTCAAAGCATTTCATAACCACCGATGTTAGGGCAATGGGCCTGAAGTTATTTAGGCTGCTGTTGGCTGCTGTTGTTTTGGGGGCGGGGATTATGATTGCTGATTTTAAGCATGATGGGATGATGGCTTGGGTCAGGGAGAGATTGAAAATCCTGGTGAAAATCTTAGATAGTTGGTCCGCACATGACACAAGTACCTTCCCAGGTACAGCGTCAGGTCCTGCAGCTTTCCTGGGGTTCACTAACCTCAGTTCTCGTCTCACTTGGTGTTGATGAAGTGTTAGTGAGGTGCTGCTGTAGACTGGAGGGGGCACTGTTGGTCTGACTGCTTCAAACCGTGCAAAGAAACTGTTTAATTCCTCTGCTAGCAAGGCGTCAGAATGGACTGTTGTAGTGATTCTGCCCTGGTAATTTGTGAGGTTCTGTATTCCCTGCCATATTTGCCGTGGGTTGTTATCTGAGATGTGACCCTCGATTTTTCTCCTGTAGCTCTCCTTAGCAGCTTTAATTCCCCTCTTGAGATTTCCTCTAGCAGTGCTGTACTTCTCTCTGTCCCCTGATCTGAAAGTGGCGTTGCGCTCTCTGATGAGAAGCCGCACTGGATGACAGCCGCACCTGTCATCCAGGGTTTCTGATTAGGGAAAACTCTAGTTTGTTTCCTCACAGTAAAGTTCCCAGCACAGTATGAGATGTAGGAGAGTACAGCTCGGGTGTAGTCACTGAGGTCTTGGTTTTCAAATATGCTCCATGTGGCATGCATTAAAGGAAAACCCGCGTGTTTTAGGGCCCTCCTCTTCTTGTCTGTATAGATGGGTTCTTGGCGCTTTTAGGCTTCAGAGTTTGCTGGTATCTTGCAGGGAACTGTGATATGCTGTGAACTCTCCGGCCGCTCAGGCTCTCAATAAATATCAGTGTATTGACAGGCGAATCCAGTTTCACTCATTTCATGATTGGCTCAACTTTGCTGCAAAGAAGTTTTGTATTTTCTGTTAATCACACCATAAGCTCAAGAACTAAATTGAGCTATTAAATGGGAAGGGTGGTGGCAGAATATTACATTCACACTGTGTTTAATAAACTTACGGATTATTGAATTGGATGTTGTTTAAAAAAAAAAAATAAGTACTGATATTTCCCTACCCCCGCTGAAGTTTCCCTAATTCGGATTAAAATTAAACTGGATGAGTTTAGCTGTCACCTGATATTTGTTGCGGGTTCATGTTTGTTTGTATAATTGTTTCGTGTTTGTTTGTATACCTGCCGTCTTGTGCATGTTTTGTAACAACTAATAAATGAATCAGTCCACAGCCAAGGTAAAATGAATCTAAATTTCCGCAAAAGGAAAATAAATAGCAAAAAGCCTCTGTTTTACACCCGGGAACCTCAGAGGCATCACTGCGGGTCATCTGTCTGCTCAAATAGGTCAATGTTGTATTATTTGTTTCATTTATTCTTAATCTATGTATTGTATGGTAATAATGAAAATAAAAAAACCTAATGTATTGAACACATTCCGAAACAAAGCAGATAAGACAAGACTCAGACATAATGGTGATTGAACCTTTTTGCACGATTGATGCAAAATGAAAACTTTGTCATTATCTGTTTCCAACTGGCCACTGGAATCAGATAATGGATATGAGTTGAAGTTCAATTACAGTTTTAAATATAGTTCAACATTCTTTATTAAACTGTTTCAAATTATTTCTAGTCAAAATCCCGTCCTTTTCTCTACTCTGCTTGGTACTGCAGAAGAAGAAAATAAAATAAAACGCAAGACACGGGGTCAGAGACAGGCGTGACCTCTGGAAGGAGAAGATAATTTGAAGCAGACCACAGCGCTGTGCGTTGGGGGTTTTTATGAGCTTGAGCACAAAGGAACATCTCATTCAGCAGTCAGTTTTTTATTGGCAGAACTTTTGAGCACTTTGAAAATCTATTTTCATGCCTCTGTGCAAGGCTTAGTCTTTCTATCTGTATAGCCACTGGTGTAAAGTAACTAAGTTCATAAACTCAACAAGTACTATACTTGGGCACAATTTTGAGATACTGGTACTTTATTTGAGCATCTAAAATGTTTTGCTGCTTTATTTTTCTACTCCACTACAGTTCAGTGGTACATGGTGTACTTTTACTCCACTACATGTATTTAATACCTTTAGTTACTTTACAGATGTGGATGAATGATGTGAAATCTAATCAAGTGTTGAATCAGACTTTAGTTCCACCTGGAGTAAATCCACCAGCTACCCTGCAGTATACAAAGTCATTCAAACTAGCTGCACCTTCACCAGCTTTGAGAACACTTTCATGATCAATCATTATAAAACATATCATATATATTATTCTGACATGGACCAATCTGCACAGTGACTACTTTTACTGTCGCTACTTTCACTATATTTTGATGAGAATACTTTTATACTTTTACTTGAGTAACATTTTGAATGCAGTACTTTTACTGTAACTTAGTATTCCTACACTCTGGTACTTCTACTTGTACTCAAGAACAAGATCTGAGTACCTAAGCTAACGTTAGCCAGAAACCTTCCATTTTGACACAAAGAACAATGGGGTAATTTCAAAGTAATTTGAAGTAATTCACACAGCCTCTTCCCTATGGGAGGAGCAGCAGTTTCAGCTTCATTTAAATATGTCGCGTAGTTATAGATGGATTTATTTTTTCCTCTAAAAGAGAGAATGTGTATTTTATGTTAGTATTTCAAAAAAAATATCTCCTGGGGGAGAATCCCCCCAGACCCCAAGCAGGGGTCAACTCTTTCACTTGTGAGGAAATGGCAGGAGTGCCTCCAGGTCGCTTTTATTTTTTATTTACTACAACACAAATGTGCCTTTTATTTCATACAGTTCAATTTGGATTGAGACAGGGAAATAATCTAAACCTCACGCGTGGCGTTTCACTGACAAGGGGGCGATATAGCGTGTATGTAATTACATTTCAAATACTGATTTGAGCCCCACCACTGTATGGGTTAGCCCTACCATAGAGTACCCAACGCAAATATCGCAAATACTCGGGAGCCGATAAGTCAATAAGTTGCTTATCGCGACAGGCACACAATAAAACAGTGGAAACAAACATGTGTTTGACTTTCATTATTTAATGAAACTGTGTGCCCTTTATAGTCTGTGTCCAATATTGTGTATTTGTATATATATATTATATATATATATCCTAAATATATGCTAAGGTCCCGCTACGGACACGATAGCAGTCACTTCGTGCGCATGTGTGTAATTAAACCCATGATATCAAAATCTCACTCCAGCCAGGTACCTAAAGTTAGCAACCCTGCCCATACCCCAATAATATTGTATTGCAGATCAACATGAATCACACAAACGACCTATTTTGGATTCAAAACGGCAAATTTCCCCAAAATATGACAAGTTTGCATCCCTGCCTGTTATCGTTTTCATCACGGAGCTGGAAAATGGTGTATTGATTACTGATCTATGCAAGTCAAATTTGTTAACTGACTTTGGTTCTAATGTTAATGTTAATTTGATTTCAACCCATAAGTAATTATTTAAATTAACTCAACATTCCACATGATGGATTAGTGTTCCACATTTTTCCCACTAATTTGTTTATGATTAGGCCAATGGTAAAGAGAGACATTGATGACCCTGTGTCCTTTTTGTTAGCACGTGGTTCCATTTTGTCTAATGGCGTTGGACAGCTTCACTAAGAGTCACCCAGTTCTACCCTGCTACAGTCCGGCTGAGTGCAGTCACAGAGATGCTATGGCTGCTCTACATGACATTAATGGTTTGGTCCGAGAATGGACACCATTTCCTGCTCCCAGAGGGAATGACGCTCCTCACACTGAACAATACAGCCATTGACACCGTCTCACGTGGGTCTGCTCCCCCCCACCGAGCCATGAACTGGAAGCTGGAAGTCTGCTCTGAACACTTGGAACTGTCACACCAGCACCAACCCTTGGGTCAGTTAGATGAGACTAACAGCTTCACTTAGGGCATATGGGTCAGAAATATGACTCTCGTTACCACGGAGTGGGTTGTTTGTTTTTTTAAGGCTATTCATACTGCTATGCAGAGTGAAGAGCCCCTACTATTTTAACAAATAGACCTGATGTCAGGGGCCTCTTACTGTCTACTTCTGCATGTATTCACATTATATGGACCATGTTTACACCTGTTGAAACTAGGGCTGCACGGAACTCAGGCTACAATACAACCATTTTGTTCTGCTCTAACGATTCAATTTATAAATTCTACATCAAAATAGTTCGTTTTTATTGTTTCCAATGATAACGTCACCTTAAGTGGAGGAATGCAAACCTGTTTTAAAATGTAAGGTTTTGAATTTCTTTGACATTTCTCAGTAATGATACCCTCAGACGCCCACTATCATTTATGCCAGTGGTTCCCAAACTTTGTTGTGCCCAAGGCACACCAAAGGACAAGTAAAAAATCTCAAGGCACACCTATTGTGAAAAAATAGCCCTTATAACACGTGTTATCACTCATATTATGTAAAGTATCTGTAAATGTGCATAATTATTTACTAATGCCAAATAAAATGTGACAAAGACAACTATATTACGAAATATTTCCGAAATTAATTTGAAACTTTATCAAATTAGGCTTCATCAAACCAGCAACACACTCATTTACACCAGACAGGTCACAAAATAGAAAATGAGGCAAAGGAAACTAAGCAGAAATTCAGCACAGACAACAGTCAATGCAAGGAAGCTGCATTGTCCATGGTCCGGAACTACAAATTATAAATGTATTACTTTAAAAAAATGTAATATATTACACTACTTCGTTACTATCTACATAAAGTAACTCGTTACTTTACTCGTTACTTTCCTCGCCGAGCACGTACAAACTGCGCATGCGTGAGTGGCAATAGCTTTCCTTACCAGCAGGCGGCGGTAGTCAAGCCCCCAGGAAGTGCGCCGGACTCAGATGAAAATATTCGTGCTGGCCAAACGGCGGTACTACACTTCCGGTTTGGTTGCCAGGCCCGGAAACACTTTTCCCATTGACTTACATGAGGAAAGAGTGGTCTGTAACTCGTTGGATAATTTTTTTAACTAAATAAACTACCCAGTATGAACACTTGTATAGCCCTTATTAAAAAATATTCGTTCCTCAAGTTGTAAAACATTTGCTAATAACGTTATTCTGGGAGTTATTTCCCTCTGCATTATGAACGCGCATCTAATCCACGGGACCGCGCAGCCCGGCACGTTCATGTTACGTGTCCCGACCAATCAGAGCACACTGTGCTCACAGGGAGGGTGCTGGAGCCAGGCTCTGGCTGGAGTTTTTGGAGCTACAACGAGCGTTAAAGGCAGAGAGTGAAATTCAGTGAATACACGTAGTTTACAGAGATGCTGTATGAGGAACCAATGTGAGTTGCGTTTATCTTTACCCATGCTTGCACAATGGGAACGGATCCATATCGTCTTACTGCCATCCCACGGAGCTGTAATAATGGATATATTGCACATGTTTGCTGTAATTCATTGTCATACTACATGGGCTGTATGATTGAATCTTGTGCCGTAAATGTTGTATTAAATGGAGTTAATATTACCGATATCACTAGATCATTACTAGCTAGCCGCTAACTGCCGCCTCGTTCATATCAAATCCATGGCGGTAGTGTGTATTTGTCATTTAATACAGGCAACAACCGGAAGACAGAGAAGAAGAATAGACTGTGTGATATAAAAATAATGGGCATACCTCCACCCCTCGATAGTTATCGCTGACTCAGCCATGTTTATGCAGCACTGCACGTGGAGATGTGGACGCGCAAGTCGCGCAGATTACGTACATAAACCTACAAAGTACTGATATAGTAAATTAAAAAATAAATGATTATTTTTGTGTAGTTGTATATTGAAAAAATAATGTATGGTTGTCACAAAATCCCACGGCACACCCGGACTTGCCTCACGGCACACCGTTTGGTAACGGTGGTAACTCAGATGCTTACATGGACTTGTATGTTTTTTCCTTCATATCTAACAGAAATAAGAGAGAAAGAGATGGGAAAGTGAGTAAAGAGGGATAGGAAGGAGGAGAGATATTTGCGAGTTGCATACTGACTCTGAGTTTTCTCGATTAATAGCTTATATAGACAATACCATGCTTAAATAGACTCCTAAGTTATTATTTCATATGTGACAATATGTAAGAAAAGAGGGGAAGAGTCAAATTATATTGAGAAATTGAGCAATTGATTTCATATTGGAACATTCATTTCTCAAACCTAGGTTTTATGGAAGAGGAAATGTACTTCTGATAAACTAATCCTTGATCAAACGGTAAATGGTGAATTAATATAACATTTATAATCATTGAGAAAGGGTTATTCCACAGGGACTAGCTCACATTTAACTTAAAATAACATTTATCTGCTTTGGACTGATGAGTATATGATTCTTGCATGTTAAATGACTAACACAAACCTTACATTTATAATGTGTCAGGAAGGCTCCCAAATCATTCTGAGGGGGCCTATCCTATTTTTGTAATTGAATGATAATGTGCTAATCCATTACCTTGAGTTGTCTGCACTCAGGAAAACATCCCTATCAAGTGTTAACCCAATAACTAGGAGAGCTCTGAAGGCCAAGGGTCAGAGAGAGAGGATCACACTCTGCGGCTGCAGAGAGCAACTTATCCACGGGCAAGGAGGTCGTTCGAGATGAGAGGATTCTAATCTTCAACTTTCTGATGAGATGGGATGCTTCTTCCTTTTCGCTCGCAGGACGAGCGATGGCTTCAGAGGCTTCATACAAGGTTTATGTTTCTTGGAGGAGCAGATGTTTTCATAACCTCTCCCATCACGGGGGGGGCATCTGGATGTGCCACTTGGAATAGGCAGGTGCACTGCTCTCAAGCAGATAGCAGAAGGAATGCAGGCAGATGAGCCTCTGTTTCACTGGGAGATCATAAAGTGCTCACTGAATTGAGCCACAAAAGCAGAGCAATTGGGGGGGATTGAGATATGGCGCTCTGATGAAGAAGAGTTTTGAGCCAATCAGCACCTCAGTGCTAATCTACAGATAATTGAGTTATGGCGCTCTGATGAAGAAGAGTTTTGAGCCAATCAGCACCTCAGTGCTAATCTACAGTATCAGGATGCCTTTACACACCAGCCATTCTGTGTCATAAAAGAGAGGAGGAAAACATGTCTTCTAGCTCTCGTACAAAGATAACATTTGAATTGAATGACCAGATGATTACAGATTATTAATTAATTGATATTTTCAGATTTATAAGGTATTGAACAATAAGATATTTCTAATATTATAACAGACAATGTTACTATCCTTAATCATTACCAGGTAAGAACAGATGTTTTGATATTGATTACAGTTGATGCTCTGAATAAAGAACAGATGTTTTGATATTGATTACAGTTGATGCTCTGAATAAAGAACAGATGTTTTGATTTTTTCCTTTTCAGGTCGTTATACAATAAAATGTTTGATTCTTCAGATTGTTAAACATTTTGAGAATTGTTTAGTTTTCCCTTCAGATTTTGAGATGACATAATGATTGATAGTTGAAGTCTGATTTATACCTCAATTGGATTTATTATAAATCCTAAATTCTAATTGTGTTTTAATAAGTAATTGCCTTGAAGTAAATCTTTGAGATTTAAGCTGATTTAGAATTTGTGTTTGATGAAGGAGATTAACTGAGGGATAAATGATAAAATATCTTATTCTTGAAACATATATTTTGCTATAATATTGTTGTATTTCACGTGTTTATTATTGTGCTTTTTGATAAATGATGCCAAACACTGAAGAGAGATGATTTTATTATGATTGATTGTATCTTGTCATGGTGATTGAAGTGTTTTCAATCTTGTTCTACTTTTGATGTAATTAATGTGAGTGAGCCCACACAACTCTGAAGACGCTTATTGACTTAAGTATTGACTGAAATATTCTTTAGACTAATGTTAATTGATTATCATAAATTGATAAAAGGGTGGATCTGTAAAGGAATATGTTGGTCTTGTTAAAGTATATAGAGTTTAGTGAACTGTCCTCGGGAATCTGTTTAATATGGTTGAAGTGTATTCCTGCCTGTAATGTGATCCATAGCTTCTCAGGAAGACACAGGTCAAGAGGTCATCTGATGTCTTGTGGGGGAGAAGCTTGGCTCATGTGGGTTTACAATGCAACAAGTCTTTGTCTCGACATCTGGCATGCATTAAAGGAAAACCCGCGTGTTTTAGGGCCCTCCTCTTCTTGTCTGTATAGATGGGTTCTTGGCGCTTTTAGGCTTCAGAGTTTGCTGGTATCTTGCAGGGAACTGTGATATGCTGTGAACTCTCCGGCCGCTCAGGCTCTCAATAAATATCAGTGTATTGACAGGCGAATCCAGTTTCACTCATTTCATGATTGGCTCAACTTTGCTGCAAAGAAGTTTTAACTTCACACTCCACTCTGTGCTACTGAAGCAGTCCTGTAGCCTAGAGAGGGCATCATCAGGCCAGGTGTCAATATGTTTTGTGATGGGCTTTGATTGTCTCCTGATGGGGGAGTAGGCTGGAATGAGATGCAGTGACAGATGGTCTGACTGGCCGACATGTTGCAGTAAACATGATCTAGTATGTTTCTCTCTCTGGTGGCACTTTTCACATATTGGCTGAATTTTGGAAGAACAGTCTTTAAGCATGACCGGTTAAAATCACCAGCAACAATGTGTACTCCATCAGGGTGAGCCTGCTGCAGTTTGCT
The DNA here is from genome assembly GCF_902827175.1 of Gymnodraco acuticeps. Lineage (NCBI taxonomy): Eukaryota > Metazoa > Chordata > Actinopteri > Perciformes > Bathydraconidae > Gymnodraco > Gymnodraco acuticeps. The sequence continues at coordinate 869,932 of NW_022990042.1, read as the reverse complement.
AATGGCAGTATGGAGGTGGGTGAGGGCTAAGCTAGTATTAGCGTCTGGAGGTATATAAACAGCTGTGATAGTTACTACAGTTAGCTCTCTAGGGAGGTAGAAAGGCCGGCATATGACCGTCAGAGCTTCAATGTAAGGGGAGCAGTAACTGTCTACAGTTCGACTCTGTGAACACCAGTCATTGTTTATGTAAACACAAAGTCCTCCTCCTTTGCGCTTACCCGACTCGCTGTTGCGGTCCTGACGGTGGCAGTGTTGCCAACTCCATAGTAAGGAAAGTAGCTATTGGCTGTCCGAAAAGTCGCCAGAAGTCGCTAAATGACGTCATCGCCTATTTGCATATCATGTAATCGCGGTAAAAAAACGTTCCACCCCCTTCAAGGATCAAAACTTGAAACCACTAGAGTAAATCCAGACGACAGTAGATTAGAAATGTCTCTATTAGAAAAAGTAGAAAGTAGAAATGGTTTAGTTTTTAGTAGAAATCTCCCTTACAATAAAGGCAGTATGCCGTGTGTCATCTCCAATAAATGGCTTCAACCATCCTTTAAACTCAGGGTTTGATTCCCACTCCTTTCTGTACTTTTGTGAATACAGTTTAGACTGTGACATGATGACCTATGTGGATGTTTAGCTTGTCACAGAGAGGCACACACACAGTGGACGAGGTGATTAAGTGACTGAAGCTCTCGAGACGCGGAGAGTGTGGCTGTCTCCTCTCTGCTCTGACTGCAGCTGAGCTGCTGCGGGAGGCAACTGTGAGTGTGCGCGCCTGTGAGTACTATGGGAGGGTCTGAGGGGCAGCTCGTTAACTGCAGAACAATACGTGAGTCTCCAAACACCATTACAAGTCGTTAGATCAGTCGTTAGTCGCTTTTGACAAAAATAAGTAGCCGGAGGGTTTGGAAAGCCGCCAAATGTAACGACAAAGTCGCCAAGTTGGCAACACTCTGTGCGCCCCGCTAACTGCACAGCAGCGTCCGGTATCCCGGGGTGAAGCCAGGTTTCAGTCATAATCATCAGCAGTTGCGGACAAAGTTGTTGGTGTCTCCGCAGCTCCAGCTCGTTTATCTTGGGTACGATGGATCTGACGTTGGCCAGAAAGAGGCTCGGGAGTGGGGGTTTGTTAGGCAGTTTCCTTAGCCTGGTTAGCAGACCAGCTCGGCACTCCCGCTTCTGTTTCCTCTCCCTCCGCCGTCTACGCCGCTTATAAGAGCCGACAACAGTCCACGGAGAGCCCGGTGCTCTCGATATGTCATCCGGTATGTTGTGCTTCTGCTGGAAATGTTTTGTTACGGGAGAGTAACTTCGTAGTCCAATGTTAACTAAATCCATACGGCTGTATACACAATTTGCTTGACAGAGATCGCCAGGTAGACACATCAAAACTTACAAAACAAACAAGCACGAAACTGGAGAGCTGAGAGCCGCTGAGAGCCGCTGCACACACGCGCGCCGCCATCTTCCATACAATCAACAACACTGTTGTGTAACTTCAGTTAAATACTTGCATGTGTGTAGATTAGAAAGAGGTAAGATAAAGGATCTGCAGTATTTTATGAAGTATTAATCATACAAAGGTCAGTTTTATACAAGTAGAAGTGTGTATTTACCTGGTAGTAGGCTGTCAGTAATGGCTACGCCTCTCTATTAGGACTGGTAGATCTCGGCAGACTGGCTACTTTAAAAGTAGCTCTCGGTTCAAAAAAGGTTGGGCACCCCTGATCTAGAATGTGGGAAGAGGTGGGGCGCATACTTGCCAACCCTCCCGATTTCATTGCCCTCTCCCGGTTTCCTCCCTGGGTCATATTTCTCCCGCATTTCTCCCGATTTCTGACTAAATTGGATTTACTTACGACTGTTTCCACTCAGACTTTAATACAGCTACACCATTGTTTGGTTTCCATGGTAGCGCGTCTCTTTAGTAGCGCGCGCAACTGAAAGTCTGAGAGGGTGAGGAAGATAAGTCACAGAAAACAGAACAAGAATCGACAAAACTCCCCCCCTGCTCACTCCTTCCCTGTATAACACAGGTCCAGCCCACACATATGCTCCATCAAGACAGTGCACTTACAACTACAATAAGCATGTTAAGCTAATACAGCTCCGGCGATCCACTAGCACCCCCCCCCCCCGCGGTGGTTTTGAAATGTTCCCGATTTCTGAGGTCTCAAGGTTGGCAAGTATGGTGGGGCGGCGCCCCTATGGGCCGGCCACCACTCTGCAATGAATGATGGGTACATTTGGCTTATGAAAATATGCTAAAATGCAGTGGCGAACCGTGTCTATCACAACTGGACCTTCTGTAGACACACACACCCCCCTCCCCCTCTGCAGCATTATAATGTCTGTCTTTTCACTGAATTGTCGTCTTGAAAAGGGTACTCACAACAATTCCGCAACAACTTCATCTTCACCTGTTGCACTTGTCGTTTCAACGTTAAAAACAATAAAACGGCATGAATTGCTTCGTCGCATTCATCTAGATCAGTACTGGGCATTTTACGGCCCGCGGGCCACATCCGGCCCGTTGGCCGGCCCACGTGAGTTTGATCATAAATTATAACATAATGAAAAAAAACAGCAACCTTTTCAAAATAAAAGCAACACAGCTGGATTGCTTGCATGGCGTAAATACTTTTCTAACTGTGTTGCTTTTATTTTGAAAATTGTGCTGCTGTTTGTTTGTTTTATTTACGTAAACGCATGTGCCGTGAACAGCTACGAGTGGTGGCCGGCTAGTCCTCGAAATGTCCGCAAATGGCAAAAAAAAGAAAGATCGATACTGAATGCCGCGTTTTCAACAAGACATGGACCGCTAAGTATTTATTTACCTAAGTGAAAGGTAAAGCTGTGTGTTTAGTTTGTGGTGCGCAGGTCGCTGTGTTCAAGGAGTACAATTTGAGTCGCCACTATAACACGCAGATAAAAGAACCTGTCTGAGGAAGAGCCGGCAAAGGAGTCGCATGCTTTGCTAGCTAAGCTGCAAAGCTAACAACAACTTTTCACAAAACATTCCACATCCAGAGATGCAGCTGTCAAGACGAGTTATGTCTTATCCCACAAAATTGCAAAAAAAAAGTAACCGTTTTCGGACGGAGAGTTCATTAAGGAGTGTTTGTTGGACTCTGCCGCACTAATATGCCCGGAGAAAAAGGAGGCATTTGAGAAAGTGCCCCTCTCCCGACGCACCGTTACGAGGAGGATTGAGGACATCGCGGGAAATCTGGAGCTTCAGCTGCAGAACAGAGCGGTCAACTTCGACTTTTTTTCCTTGGCTTTGGATGAGAGCTGCGATGTAGTGACACTGCCCAGCTACTCATCTTCCTACGTGGGATAACTCCGGACTTCAAAATCACGGAGGAGCTGGCAGCCAGGGGCGGGACTTCAGGGGGGGCTGTAGGGGCAGGGCTCCCCGGGCCCGGGACGGTCGGGACCCAATGGGGGCCCGTCGCCGAGGCAGCAGGCTCCGCCCCCGAGATATTCGCCGGCGGGCCCTGCTGCCTCGCGCCACTGAGTGCACTGACGTTCGTGGTCATATTAGGTATAAAGCATTGTAGCCTATAATATGAGTTGAACTTGTGCTGCTATTTTCACACTCATATTTAACATTAAAACATGAACAATTGCAAGTGATACCCTTCTATTGTCTCCAAATGTATTTTGGGTAAAATCGTCATCAACAGCCGTCCATCAACATCATACGTAAATGAACGTCAACGTCATCATCAATCACTTGTCATTCAACAGAGCACTGCCTAAGCATGAGCAGTTATAAACACAAAAGTGGAGCTACAAAACGCAAAGAAAAAGATAAAAAGGAGGACCAAAAGGTCAAATTGTCCAAGCTAGATGGATATTTCTTTCGCCCTACTCCTCCTCCTGCGGGAGATGAACCTGAAGTTGTTGCTACTTGCCAGCCGTGTTTCATCCCCGAGCCCGCCAACAACGTTAGTGGGGGTTAGCCAGATTTACAGGTAGGCTACAATCACGGACACACACTGTCAACAAGAAAATGTGAGTTTGTGGTAAATGTTGATATCATATGGTTGTTGTTACTTCGTGTAGCTCGGCCGCCTAGCTTATTTCCTTTTCTGTCTCTCGGCTGTAGTGATGATGATAATAATAATAATAATAATAATAATAGGGACGACTCAGCAGCTGCTAGCTGCTCGTCTAGAGGAGAGCCAGGCCTGACGCTTGACCAGCCGCACCCCTCCGGCTCCTTACCTGCTGCGCCGCAAGGTGAAGAAGTACCGGACACTGGGAATGAAAGCAGCAACAGGTCTCCTCCTCACGCTACGCCTACGGGTGAAACTCAGACCACGGATCATGATGTGTCCTGCAATTATCCTCTGGAGCGTTTTCCGACTGATCGGGCAAACTATTTTGAAAACATTGAGGACGCCAATATCAAAAGATATATCCTTAAAATGGGCCCATGCAAACCCAAAGGTCCATTTCCCAAAGACAAGGATAACCGTTGCTTTTCAGAAAGCTATTACACCTCCACCACTAAAGTTGGGATGAAATTTCCACGCAGCTGGATGTGCTATTCCCCAAAATGTGACTGCTGCTACTGTGAGCCTTGCTGGCTTTTTGCCAACCGAAAGGCACCGTTCTACAACAATGCATGGGTAAACGGAATAAAAGACTGGAAACATCTTTCTACTCAAATTGAGAGGCATGAATCCACTCAAATACACCTTGGTGCATGCGTAGTATATGAGCAGTGGAAAACCAACGGCACAATAGACGCTGACATGGAGAGGAATGTGCGTAATGCCGCCCAATTTTGGAGACAGGTCGTGGAGCGCATTGTTAATATAACTCTCACTCTAGCTTCAAGCAACTTGGCATTCAGGGGCCATCGAGAGGTTCTAGGTCAGGGAAAAGCTGGCAACTTTTTGTCAATAATATAATTATTGGCTCACTACGACCCTGTTTTGAAAGAGCTAATCAACCGACCAGCAGGGTCAGTGAAATACCTCAGTCACCAGATTCAAGATGAGATTATTTACATATTATCTCAACATGTGAAAGCTGACATCATTGATGAAATAAAAGAAGCCCCATTTTATTCCGTCATCATGGACACAACGCAAGATGTGTCAAAGATAGACCAGTTGAGTCAGGTTTACCGTTACATCACTGTTGTTAAGAACGACATGGATATTGCAACAGATATACAGATCAATGAAGTCTTTTGGGGTTTTGAAGTGACTGAAGGTTCATCAGCTTCAGAGCTTGAAAACAAAATCCTTGGTTCTATAGAGAAAAACGGATTAGATCTGTCTAAATGTCGCGGACAGGGCTATGATGGGGTGGCTAATATGAGTGGTGTGTATTCAGGCGTGCAAGCAAGAATAGCCGAGAAGGAGCCCCTTGCTCACTATGTTCATTGCGCTGCTCATAATCTCAACATAGCACTCAACGACTCTGTTAAAAATTTCCCTGGAGTGAAGCAGTTCTATGACACTGTAGAGACGCTCTACAACTTTTTTGGTCACAGTATCAAACGATGGGCATTGCTCAGTGAGTTAATGACGCCAGAGAGCAGATCACATTAAAACGCTTATGTCCCACTCGCTGGTCATCTCGCCATGATGCGCTTGTTGCGTTAAGGCACAGATATGGAGACATTATAAAAGCCCTCGTCAAAATATCCCTTACCAGTGACAACAAGGATGAGCGCAATGAAGCAAGTGCACTCAAGAATGCCATAAGCAAATTTCGCTTTCTATTTTTGGTCAACATGCAGACCAAGATTTTGGAAAGCATATTGTGCTTCACAGTTACTGCAAGCAAAAGACGCGGATATTCTCAAAGCATCTACTCTACTGCAAAATGCCATCAGTGTTTTGGTGGAGTATCGGGGACAATTTGATGAGGCGAAGTCCGCCACTCTTGCCCTGGCTACTAAATGGGGAAGTCAAACACAGTTTGAAACAACCAGGGCCAGGAAAGTTAAGAGACACTTTGATGAACTTTCTGAAGACAGCCGCCTCACTGACGCAGAGAGCAACTTTCGGGTGACCGTTTTCAATGCATGTCTCGATATAATCATCCAGCAACTGTCCCAAAGATTCACCAGCTTAAATGCAACTGTGAACATGTTTGAGGCAATTCACCCCAACACACTACTGCAAGCAAAGGATGAGGATTTACACCAAGCTGCCCAGCCAGTAGTAGCCGCCAGCTTCCCTGGCCAGCTGCTTTCTTTCAGAACCTGTTTCAGGGACAAAATACAAAAACTAAAATCTGTCGCGGATTTGGTAAAAATGCTCATTGTTTACAACCCAGCAATAACATCTACATTCAGTGAGGTTTGCACAGCCTTCATCTTATTTCTGACTCTTCCTGTCACCGTGGCAACCGCCGAGCGCTCTTTCTCCAAATTAAAACTCATCAAAAACTATTTGAGGAGCACGATGGGACAGGAGAGACTGAGTGGACTGGCCTTGCTGTCCATCGAAAGTGACCGAGCCAAGAAATTGGACATACAGCGGATTGTGGACGAGTTCGCGGAGCGCAAGGCTCGCCGAGTACCCTTCAAGTAGTGGTGAGTACACTTCAAATTTAATTTGTACAGTAGCCTACTTGTACGTGAACGTATGGGCCGCCGTGCCAATTTTACACTGCTCTGCTCTCATGGTGGCTGCTGGCTGTCCATGGTGAATGGTGTGTCAGAAAATCATTTTATTAGGCTATGTGTTCGTTGTCCTTGTGGTTTGTTGGACTTTATGTCATCTTATATCATTATTATCTCTGATATATATTTATATTTCGTTTCTATACCCTTTGTAGAAACGAAATCTTAAATATTACACCTTTTCTTTAGTTACTTTTCTTTCAAACATTGTTTTAAATTGTAATCTTACTGACTGAGCGACTTTTTACGCACGAGCGTCAGATTACCACCCCGGACTCCCGATATTTTTGTCAAGCTTTATTGGGTTGAAAGGGCCCGGTCATGTGGCCCCGCCCCCCGGCCCGGGTCTGATATGTGCCGCCAGTGCTGGCAGCCATGCAGTCAATGAAAGGGACAACAACAGGGAGTGAGTTGTTCACGGAGGTAAATACATGTGGAAAAGTTGGGACTGAAATGGGACAAGCTAGCAGGCGTGACAACGGATGGTTGTCCAAATCTGACAGAGAAAAATGTTGGACTATTGAAGAGAATGCAGGATAAAGTGACAGAAATTGGCATTTTTGCATTGTATTATACATCAGGAAGTGTTGTGTAAGTAAGTGTTAAAAATTAACCATGTTGTTGATGTTGTAACTAAAATAGTTAACTTCTTCAGGGCAAGAGCATTGAATCACAGACAGTTTGTTGCACTTTTGGAGGAAAGTGAGACTGAACATCGTGACAGACCCTACCATGCAGCTGTCAGGTGGCTCAGCCTGTGCAAAGTGCTGAAAAGAGTATGGGACCTGAGAGAAGAGATTCAAGACTTCTGTGTGGAGAAAGGACATCCCACAGCTTTCAGATGCAGACTGGATGGCAGACCTTGGTTTTGCTGTAGATGTGACCTGCACTAATGAGTGAACTAAATGTCAAACTGCAAGGCAAGGGCCTTTTTGTGCATGACATGTACAGTGCAGTGAAGGCTTTCATGAGAAAGCTGTAGCTTTTCTCAAGCCAAATGGAGGACAACATTCTCATGCACTTGCCAACACTGAAGGAAGCCACACCATCAGCTGATCACCTCCATAGGTACTCATCCATGTTAGAAGCACTGCATGGTGAGTTTTCAAGGCGATTCAAAGACTTCAAAACAGTTGAGAATGAAATGAACATCAAAAGCACTCATTTCTTTTTGTATAAAGCTGATTCATTTCTTATCTTTAACATACTGTAAAACACCTTTTCAGTATTGGTTTGTGAAGATTAACGTGTCAAACATGTAATTAAATACTGATTCAATTATTGTTTTGACTGTTTATTACCTCTATAGGAGTATTTTCCTATTTGGCCCACTCCACAATTTCATATATTTATTGTAAGGGAACATTCTTATTCTTTTCATTACCAGTAACAGCTCATAAAAATATGTAATATACTGCATTCTATAATGGGAGAAAATGTATATTGAGCAGAATTAAGTTCAACTTATTTAGATTTGGCCCCCCAACACAGCTCGAGTTTCTGAAGTGACCCCTTGTATAAAATAATTGCCCACCCCTGATCTAGATCCTCTGTCTCGAGCAGTTAACTAGCGGGCCTTCTAGAGTACCCTGGAACCGAGGGGAACTCTGAAAGAATACGCCAATTGGCTAAAAATCAATATATGATTGGTTGATCAAACTATCAGTCCAAACGTAGGCTCTCATTCAGTGCAACGGCCAGGGCATTCGATCAAGGATGTAGAATACCTTGGTTGAAGGATATTCTACCCAGAGACCCAGAACCAGATCTGATTGGTTGCTTTCTTTTCTAACACAAAACCACTGAAATGCGTAGTGCATGGTCCGAGAAGGACAAACAAATCAACGTAACACTAATATTACAGATCAACAACACGGATACAATTCTCCTTTATTCATTTTATATACATTTTATTTATATAATTAAATCGATTGTTTGTTTGTTTTATCTGAGTGTTCCAGGGTATTCTCTGAATACCTTGAAGGCCCTGACGGTTCGCCATTGCTAAAATGAGCCTTCAACGTGAAGCAGTAGCAGCTCAAATGAAGCCTCTATGTATTTTCTTTTGGTAGTTGCTGATCATTTCGCATTGAAAAACAAAATGTGTCCCTGATATCAGCAGTGCTTTATAAATAAGAATCAAAGCATTATTTGTCACCCGATATCCCTAATGAAAAAAATCCCTGTTTAAGTTCTACAAACCCGGAAATGGGTTAGCACATGATGGCACTCTCGTTTAGAGTTCATGACTGAAATAAGGTCGGTGGAGAACAAAAGCTTAACAGATGTTAACAATTTGTTCCACAACATAAAATACATTACTAAATACCCCACATGTAAATGTCTGAAGTTACTTTGTGTCTTAAAAACGGCGGTTGCTAACAAGTAGCCCAATGAGACGTTAGCCGCCATTAGCCTTGTTGTGTTAACGTGAAGCCAAGCAACCGCAAACGATATGGTTTATAGCTTAGCATTAGCTTTTTACCTCTAGTTAGTGATTGCAGTCACGCTTTAACAACTAAGTGTTGTTAATATGTGGAGATTAACCTGTTAAACAAAACCTGCAAAGATAATACATGTTGCTTCGCCACAGAGCTTATTTTCAGCAATATTACAAAATCCTATTGAAAAGTCATTGACTTTCTGGAGAGGAAGCTCTTTCAAAGCCAATTTCCAGAGTCAACCTAATAAAAGACCTCCCGGGAACTTCTCTACTGTGTTTCCCGCCTGTTTGATTGTCAGTCCTGGCCTTATTAGTTCCGCCTGATCTCCATTTGCACTGAAACCAGCTGACCTCCTGTACACTTGCACTTTATTCCCTCATTAGTTCTACTGCCATTTGGTTTTCTGTTGGTCTTTGTTAGATTATTGTATGTTGGTGTTTGTCATGCAACGTGAAGTGAGGTTCAGTTTGCCTTGCCTGGATTACCTGATATAAAATATTATTTTCTGTTAAGTCTACCCTTCTCCTGAATTTTGTTGACCCTGCTCCACTTCACTGTGACAATATAGTTATAGAAAAATATACACAATATAAAAAAAGACATAAGAACTTGCCTTCTCATTTCCCCTGCTCTGTTTGCTGTAGCTGCTGACTAAACACTTTCTCTGTGTTTTCCTGTTGTCTTGATAAATATAGTATTATGTACATTTTCTCTGAACAAATCACATCGTACAGCAAGTTAATTGTCTTATCCACTATTGTGATGCTCTCATTTTCTCTTACCGGAAATCAAATCACCACTTGTTGTTTCTCTCCTCTCTATTTAATGTTGCGATTTTTTTGCAGTTTTACTTGTCAATGTACATTTTTCACATCAATAGCAGCCTGAAAGGCATATGTTTGCTTTCCCTTTGAAGAATATGCAGGAAATGTTAACTTGACCTGATGGTAGCTTAACCTTCCATAAACAGAAGTAAATAATATATTTACTGCATACTGTAGAGCTTGTAAAGCCAGTAGTGGGAACATTTGAGTTGTGATATCGGGCTATAAATACAATGACTTTAACACAGGAAACAATTATTCATGGATTTTGCCTCAGCCAAACCATGTGGTGATGCTTCTCTAAACCAAACAAAGCATTGTAATGCCCAAACTTAACCAAAATACAACAGTGTTGTCATATCACTAATGGGATACATTATTTGTAATAGATTTTCACACACAGTTGGTTATCCTTTAAACAAAATATTTATTTCAGAAAACGATTCTGCATTGTTCTAAAGGGCAGCTTTTTGAGGACTTGGAATGTCCACATCTGTGGTGATGAAGATAAAAGAGAACTGCCAAGGATTAATTATTTTGTATGTCTTCTTAGCGGGGCGTTGTCCCCATAAATGTGATTGTGACATTGCCTTGTACCACAAGGGCATAGAGAACAATGGTTTAGAATGCAGACTCAGAGATACTTACTTTCAGGATAAAGAAATTGCATTTAATATGGGTCAAGAATCCTTTTATAATTTTTAAGTTGAGCTAACTTCAAGTGGGATGGAAGCTCAATGGCAATAAAGTATAATGTTTAAGACCAACAAAGCGTTATTGGCAGTGGTTCTCAAATGGGGGTACGCGGACCCCTAGGGGTACGTTGGAGTCAGAGGTCGCGTTAACCGAATATTTTCCGTCTATGACGGATTTTTTTTAACAATGACTGACAAATCTGAAAGCAGTTCGTCATTTTGACAGATTAGAACAAACTCGGAACAACGCCAAAGTTTCCCTGCAGCGAGGCTCCGGTGTTATGCATGCCCTCCAAAAAGGAAATTATACCGTTTCCAAACCTAACTGTGAAATCATTGAAATGTCTGTGAGTTTTGGCTTTACGCTGTGCACGTTCCCGCGAGGTGCAGCAGCTATGCATAACACGGCGCATGTGAACTGTCCCCCCCCCCCGTTGACAGTTCACGAGCATGCTTACCCCCCCCCCCCCCTTCTTCAGAGTTGTGTAAAGGCCGACGGGTAATTCTGGATTTTGACGGAAGTTTTACGATCCTGTCCGTCAAAATGACGGGCAGAGAAAAAGTCTAGCGCAACCTCTGGTTGGAGTACTGCAGGGAGTACGTGAGATGTATTTTATGTTAATATAAAATAATTAATGCATTTAAACAAACTACTAATAGTAGATGAACTACTTTATTCAAAGGTTTACAGTAATTCTGGATAATAAAATGGGAACAATAAACGGGGTGCCCTCTTTTCCTCTCCCTCTCCTGACAGCCCGTCAGTCTTGTGCAGCTCGCTGAACCTGTAATGAGTGACCCGACAGTAAATAATAAATGTATAACTAGTTTAGCTAGTTCCAGAGTAGATGAAATAGCTAAGTGTGTTAGGTCTAACTCTTAGTGTATTTTGCTCGGCTCAACGGTCCGTCACAGCGGCGGAGCTGTGATCATGCAGAGCTGCGTGTTCTCTGTCAGCAGCAGCTGATCTGATCTCTCTCTCGCGTCCGGTTATACTTCACTCGCGTTTATGTCCAAATCTATCAGATCTAGCTAGTTCTAGTTAATGATATGACTGCCTGCTTATCAAAGGACCTAAACAATAAGTGTTGCTTGGCAACGTCGTGTGGCCGCAAAGTATAGCATTATGCATATGTTTATATGAGGGGTCAAAATCCCATGCTCATAAAATGCTCATATCTTTTTCTCTTCATTCCCCACGCCCCAAAATAAGTAAATATACTAATTTTAGGAAAAGTAAGGAAGTTTGAGCAGTGTGGGTTTTATATGAACAGAGTTACACATATTTCAAAACGCAGAGTGTAATAACTGCAGTTGCCTCCCTGTCAGAATGACAAAGATCCTCAGTGAAGCACATGTTTCTCACTATGTAAGTAAAACTTATTAAAAAGATCAGTTCAAGGCAACTAATGTTGTTTTAGTGTTATTGCATGATGTTAATATTGGTGTGCCATGAATTTAGTGATGGATTGTAAACATTTGAAATGTAGCATTTAAGTGTTTCTCAGTTACAATGTTGTTGTTTTAATAAATCAGACTGATGGTGCAGCGCTGTACTGTACCTCTTTATACAGGCATTTTTTCCCTAACAAATTGTTTTGCGCTGATCAGGGGGTACTTGGCTGCATTTTTTTTTCAAAGGGGGGTACATTATTGAAAAAAGTTTGAGAACCACTGGGATAAGTGATAATATGACTGGCTTGAAGTGTTAACATATTCTGTACATGTTCAATACAGTTTTGAATGTATTGAATTGGAGTTAAACTAAATGCATGAAATTGCACTTTTATTATTGGTTGAAATGTTAATAATAGTTCTGGCTCTTAATTGCAACCATCAATTAGTAAAAGTCAGTCAAAAGTCAGTCAATGGGTCCATAAGTAAAGAAACCTTACGAGCACATGCCATTACAAAACTCTCTGACTCTATGCGTCAGAGCTGACATGTTTATTCAATGCTGCCGTGTCCACCGGGCAACACAATGTGAGCCGGATGACGCTCTCTGTCATTGCACTCTTTTTACATCTGTAGTCCTCTGATGGAAACAGACAGTCCAACAGCTCAGTCTGGGTCTGCTCCGAGACATTTATGCTTTTTATTTTCGTGCTCTCTGCTTTAAAAAGAAGCAGCATTATTTAATTGAAAAGCAAAATCTTTCTCTAATAAATCTAATATCTCCAAAGCAGGCTGCATTGCTCCTGGGATCGCAACATCTCTCTTTTAGTCCACCACTGAAATATCTAAACAGATATTGATTGGAATGCCATTCATGCTCCCAGAGGATATATCCTAAGGACCAGGGGCCTCATTTATAAAGGGATATACGCTCAAAAAATGGCGTACGCCAGTTTCTACGCAATGTTTGCGATTTATAAAATACTAACTTGACGGGAAAACGTGCGGTCCTCCACGCAAACTCTAACCCATGCGTACGCACTAAGCACAAAAACGGGAGAGACGAGAAACTGCGACACCGCGTTGGCAGAAGGAAGAATGGAGAGAAATATGTGGAAATAATACCATAAATAAAATGTCACCTCATTTATCATATATGAAGAATTCATTTTCAAACATTGATTAAAGCCAATCTTAAAATGATTAAACAAACGCCTGTTTGAGACTCCTCAGTGCACACAAAAACGTAACTTGGAGAAATAAATAAATATGGATAGGCCTATGTTATTTAAAACCACCTCGAAATGTTGTGTTAATGTTATGAAATGTTTTCTCATAAATGATGCGGTAAGCAGGAGGACAGAATTACTTTAAACTGACGCCGTGTTGCATTTCTATAGGATACGAGCATGGTTTTATATACTATCACGTTTAATCGTGTTTTATGCCGTTTGCCAAGATTTGATAAGTCGCTCGTAAAACACAGGAGGTATGGAAGCTAAGAACACCATATGTGGTAAATTGTACAGCTGATATAAGACAACACATTAGTTGTATTTCCTTTAACTGGTGGATATGGGTTGCTGCGGGGGGGGGGGGGCTCCACTGCAGCCTGAGACTCACAGGCTACAGTGGAGACTCTGTGCACAGCTGATCGACAGCTGGGACACAAACCACCAAATACAAAAACATAATTCAGATCCAGTCGTCATGACTCCACACCGGGGGGATTCCCCGTTCACTTCTTACAGTTTATCATCAAGGGGGGGTCTCCTGTCCCCGGTACAAACACACTGCCTGAGGAAGGCTATGTGTATTATTTTTGTGATTAACCTTTTTCGGACCACTTATTTATTTATTTTGATGACGATCCGAACTCCATGCTGCTACTCTGGTTCAAACTGCATCCACCAAACAATATGATTTATCTCGACATCCCCAAAATAACCAAAATCTGACACGGTGTGAGATGTCTTTTTTAGCTGTTCTGTCGTCATTTCCTGCGATCTTCTTCACGCAGTCAGTCAAAAATGAATGAATGAATGGGCGTTTCTTTGACTATTTATAGGCAAATATGGGCGTTACGTGAAGCCCGCAAAATGGCGGAAAATGTATGTACCTATTTTTCGGATTTCTACTACGTAAGCAACCTTCCCACGTCAATCCTACGCACGGCGTTATAAATGAGGCCCCAGGTCCGGACTCAAGTCCAGAGGTTCAGGTTCAGGTTCAGGTCCAGGTCCGGACTTATAAGTCCTGACCTGGGGCCTCATTTATAACGCCGTGCGTAGGATTCACGTGGGAAGGTTGCTTACGTAGTAGAAATCCAAAAAATAGGTACAGAAATGTTCCGACATTTTCCGATTCACCAAACATTGCGTACCGGCGAGGAAAGTGCGTACAGCACTTCCTACGCCGGTTTCCCTTTATAAATCACAATCGACTCGAAATGCGGTGCAGCTTTTGCGAGCTTCACATAACGCCCATATTTGCCTATAAATAGTCAAAGAAACGCCCATTCATTCATTTTGACTGACTTTATGAAGAAGATCGCAGGAAATGACGACAGAACAGCTAAAAAAGACATCTCACACCGTGCAAGATGTTGGTTATTTTGGGGAGGTCGAGATAAATCATATTGTTTGGTGGATGCAGTTTGAACCAGAGTAGCAGCACCCCTGCGAAACGTAACCATGGTTGACCATGGTCACCATGGTATTCCATTGCCAACCATGGTAATACCATGGTTGACTACAAAATTCCATGATGGTCATAGTACCATGGGGAAGAAACCATGGTCTACCATGGTCCACCATGGTCAACCATGGTCAGCCTGCCATGGTCACAGTACCATGGGGAAAAAACCATGGTCTACCATGGTCAACCGGACCATGGTCAGCCTACGATGGTCACAATGTCATCTCCAGAAACCATGGTCAACCATGGTCAGCCATTTGAATATTTGAACCATGGTCTCAAGAAACCATGGGCGACAATCTTTCTAATGAGGCTCATGCCGGCACCGTCACCTGATGAATGTATATAAAATAGTCTTTACATTTTCACCAACTGTTTAATGAGCATTTAATGAGTGTGTGTGCAACTATAGAGTGACAGTGTACTGTAGACTATAGAGTGACAGTGTACTGTAGATGAAATTAAGTGCAATTAACATGATCTATACAAATATTTTAAAATTAAATGCTTGAAACTATTGAAAAGCTTGTATTAATTTATATTATTTCCAGTCTGGTGGACCATGGTTTATGTCCATGGTACTGGTGGACCATGGTTTATGACCATGGTAGACCATGGTTTATATCAGTGCTCTACCATGGTAGACCATGGTTTATTGTGACCATGGTAGACCATGGTTTATATCAGTGCTCTACCATGGTTGACTGTGGTGCCATATCCCAACCATTGTCTACCATGGTTATACCATGTTCTACCATGGTAGACCATGTTCTACCATGGTAGACCATGGTTCATTTATTTATTCATTTTATAAATCGCAAACATTGCGTAGAAACTGGCGTACGCCATCTTTTGAGCGTATATCGCTTTACAAATGAGGCCCCTGAACCCATGGCTTGTGTCAAGTTGTGTGAGTAACTAAAGTGAACTTATTGTGAGCTAATTATCAATTGAAAATAAACTCATAATCAACTCAAATTCAAACTCGTCAGGTTTATTGTGCTCCCTTCCAACTTGTGTCTACATTTCTCTACAAAGTACAAATGTAAAAAAAAAACGTTTTGCCACTTAGTCTACAAATGACTTATGACAGCAACTACTACAAAGTTCAAACATTTATTTCATTTACCAAACTAAAGTAACCAAACAGTCCCTGAGCTGACTGAGCCTAAATCCCTAAAACTTTGCTGAAAGGTAGAGTGTAGACTATACGCATTACACTGTTACACACCTACAGTACTATACAGTATACACTGTAGTGACTGTACAGTCAGAGTGTACTGTACTGTCTGTACACCATGTATTTTCTACAACTCTACATGTGTACATTATACAGAGTTTGCGTGGAGGACCGCACATTTTCCCGTCAAGTTTTTTTTTTATAATTCTTAAACACAGAAACTGGCGTACGCCATCTGTTGAGCGTACGCACCGTTTATAAATAAGGCCCCAGGCCACGGAATAAGTAGTTCAGCCAACATGTTGTTTGACCTTTTTGTGATAGTTTTGACTGTTCTAAACAGCCAGTCCACCAACAAACTAAACGTATTTTACAAATGCCCTATGATTCTCTAACAAACAGTGTGGTTTGCAAATACAAAACACCATCTACAAACCAATGCATTTTGTCATTTTGTCTATCAAACAAACACATTACATTTTTCTAGTAAATCATGTTTCAGAAACAAATAAAGTATCTTAGAACTGGAACATTCACCTGGTGCCAATATTGTCAGATTTTCATAAAAAAGACTACTAATAAAGATTAGACTGGGAGATGTTTAGAGTTAAAAACACGAAGGAAGTTTAAGATTAACAGATGGTTAGATAATACTAGATACATTTAATAGATAGATTGTTGGAAAGGCTGTTGACATGGGAAACCATGCCCTCTCCTGGCGGAAAGCTCACCTTGGCCACTAAAAACATGAAACTGCCCAGTTAGAAATTAGAGATGGCAAATCCGGATCCTTTTACGGACTCAAGGTCTTTTGAGTCAGTCATTGAAATATGAGTATATTGAGTCATAAGAGTCACCAAGAGCGTAGAAATCCTACCGGTGAAACAGGAGCACATAGTCTCCAACTTCAAATAAATTCAAATTTTAGAGCTACTAGTGAGGGCGGCAGTCCACTGTTTGTGTATTCGTAATTTTGAATTTGTCACTTAAGATTTGCATTTCACGAAACTAAACTAACTTTACATTAACCTCCGCTACACGTTTGTGTCTTAATGCTTGTTTATTGCAGTATTTGGCTTCTTACTGGGTGAAGTCGTCAATTATCTGTGCACAGTATGCATCTACGTTATTACAAACAGAGCTGACACTCACTGAGTCTGAAAACCATGACGAGTCCGAAACCGTTTGCTGTTTCGCGCTGTGTGGAGTAATCCACTCATTCGTGCATGATGAGTCTGGATCTGCTATACCGTTACGGCTCAGAGTCCGCACGAGTCTGCTATGTTTTGCACAGTGTGTCAGGATTTGCGAATCTGAGTCTGCTGTTGACTCGTGCATGATGAGTCTGGATCTCTGGATCTGCTACGGTTACGGCTCTGAGTCCGCACAAGTCTGCAGGAAGTTTCACTGATCCGCGTCCCCTCCCCTGAGCCAAAAGATAACTTCTGGCAGCTATCCTACATGCTAAAGGCTAGGCAGATGGACTGGGGTACGTTGTAATGTGATTTTTACATGTTATAAGGAGAGTAGCGAGTGCAGCAATTTAGTTTTAATTTGTACGTCACACAAGGTGTAGGACTCAAAGGACTCGGGTTAATGGTGAGGGGAGACTCGTCACTCCCAGCTCATTACTAGGATCCGGGTTAATGATCCGGATGAATCAGGACTCACCCATCTCTATTAGAAATAGGTACAATTATTGGTGTATGAAGAGAGGTGGATACAGCGTTGGAGGCGGGACCCGTTCAATGGCATTTTAGTTTACTAACTTAGACGGTTGATGCAGCTAGGCTAAATATGCTCATGTTAGCACACTTTTAGTTTTCACAACATTTGCATCTTATGTTTAGATGACAATAAGCCTCTTAAGTTGCCTCTTTAGTTGATGGTGCTATCTGTGATATATCTGTCATGTATATTTATCTGTTTGTAAGTAAGATATGACCTGTCACTTTTTGTTCTAGACCACACACATACACACCCCTGGCTGTCACACTGTGCTGTTGTGTTGGAATTTAAATCAGTGAAGAGTAATCAACTGCTACCAGGCATCTACTGAACTTTCACCTTTAGAGTACAGCCTAACCTGAATGCCTCAATTGATGGAATGACAGGATGAAATTGTTGAGAAAAGTTAGGTTTTTTGTTAAAAAGATAAAGTGAAAGCTGTTAATGGGCGAGTAGGTGGTCTGTTGTATTGATTTGAGTGCGAAAATAGATATAATAGCCAATTTGCTCATTATAACTGGTACATTTGGAGAAGGTTTCGAGATTGCTTTAACTTGCGAACAAGGTATATCATTTAAAGAAAGCCTTTATACAGGCTTTCTCTCTCTGCAGGTGAGGAAAACAAAAGCCATTAACACAGCGTGATCGTTTCCGGTAAGTGCCAGTGACACACTTCATGGCTGAACAAACTCATAGGCAGTGCCACTATTAAGGTGTTACATAAGAAATCTAGATACAAAACTTGACAAACAACACAGTTTGACAGATCAATGATCTCTCAGAAAGCAGTTAAACGACCAAAGACATGGGCAAAAAGATGGAAGCTAAACAAACGCCAGATTGAGATAATCATAAAATGAATTCAGTTCTATTAAACTTTGAATATGGTCTAAAGTCGCTGCTATGGGATTTACACAATTAACTCCCTTTGCGTCACATAGGATCGTCCATCTCTGTCAGAAAGCTTAAAATATACCACTCTTATGGGCTTAAATAAATCCACAGATTAGGGTGGATATTTAAAATAAATCTGCATTCATCTTGCTGCTGGTCTGCATGCAAGACTGCAGAGAATTGATCACAGTCCGCCGTGTAAATGATCTCTGGTCAGCTCTGCGCTCCCCTGAGTCCAACACCAGCGAAACACTGGCTGTGTTAAGGAAGTGCAGTCAGATAAAGAATATCCTCTTCTTCTCGGCTTCACATAAAGCACTTGACTAATTATTCTGCACACATACACACTGGCCAATGATGCCTATAAAATGAACACAAATCTCCCTCACACACACATGTATACCACACCAAATGCAGACACTTTTTCTCTCACACAAATAGAAACATCTGCAGAAGCTCAATAACATTTTCTCAGCATGAAGCACATGTGAAAGGAAGAGGGAGAAAAAGGAGGTGAAGGAGTGATGGTCTTTACCTCCTGCAGACGGATGTTTCTCCCCCCGCGCTGTGTTACTCTCATCTGTCTGTTTCCCTCGCTCTGGATCCCCGCTCGCCGGAGAAAGAGAGTGAAAGAGAGCTAGAGTGTCTCTCCCCCTCTGAGACTCTCTGGGCTGTAGCATGGAGCATAAAAGCCCTCCTCTGTTCAGTCTGCCAACACCTCTCTCCCCTCTCTCTCTCCTCCTCCTCCTCTGTTCCATTTCCTCATATTGCTCTCATCCCATTCAGCTATTTTGTTTCATTTCCTCTCGAACCCTCCTTCTGTATGTACATATTGTTTTCTCTCTCTGCCAGCTTGCAGCCCCTGCCTCGATTAGCTGCTGTTGCCAAACACACACAAACACTCAAGGTATGATTGGCTCTACACTTATTTCTGCAGTTTGCTCACGCTCACTCTCTCATCATCTCTCTCTCTTTATGTATAAAGATAAAGGGAAGCTTAAGGATAATCTGTTTTAACATCATTTATTTCTCATTGATGTCCTATTTGGTATCACTATACTAACTGATTAAGCATACAGGAAAACATCCTTAAAGGGGCCCTATTCTGCTCAGGTGTATATCAGTATGTAGTGTCTCTACTGACATGTCTCCATGCTTTAATGTTCAAAAAGCTCTTTATCTCTCTCATACTGTCTGTGCTGCAGCACCTCTTTTCACCCTCTGTCTGAAACCAGAGCCCAGTCTGCTCTGATTGTGTCTGTGGGAGAGAAACTCCCTCTGGAGGGAACACCTCTGCCTTTGCAGACCATTTACATGCAAACAAAAACCATTTACATGAAAAAAAACAACATCATAACGCACTACAGGAAAGGGAAAACCCTAAAAGGCATAATAGGGCCCCTTTAAACAGGAAGGTGAGTTCAAATATCTTCAAAACAGAAAATAATACTGGAAATGAAAAAGGGTTTCATTGAAATGCGTGCTCACAGGGCAGAGAACAGGATCCCTGAGAACTGCGCTCATCTGTGTTGTAAAGTGAGCAAACTGCACAATGTGTTAAATATTCCATATTCTAAGAGCAGGCAGCACAGAGAGCATCATTAAATGCATGTAGTGGTTTACAATCACACTGAACCTATTTAGCAAGCACTGTGTATCTGTGTCAGAGAGCTGTGTGAATAAAGTCTCCAGAGTCCCATTCATGTCCCCATTTATTTCTCTCTGAATGTAATTGTAGTCTAATTCTTGACATGTGCAGAGATCCCATTTTTTTGGCACATATTTTTTAACCAATTTAAATTTATTTCGTTTTTTTAATCACCAATGTTATCCCAGGTGCTCCTAGTGATGCCGGTCGGCTTCATGCGTCATACAAGCATCACTGCAGGCTACATTCATGTATTAAATCGATGTTAATCCATGCGTGTGGATGTGGAATTAACGGACGTGACGTTGTGCGATTGCGTTGCCAGGCAACAGCTTTGGTTCATGTTAATTTACAAACTCTTCAACTACAACCGTAGTTATATTACGGCCTATCTACCAATTGGATCACATATAAAAGTCAGCCGAATTAGTGTTGATACTGCAAGGAGACGTAATGTGTGAAAATAAATGTAAGATGTTGTTTAATTGCTGATATATTTATGATCCACGTCACGTCATGGATTAACACATTAATGTAGCCTTTGTTTCTGCTAAAAGAGGTGTCGACCAGCTGGGGCAACAAGAAAATCGGCGTAATCGAGTGTGACTATTCAAAAATAAATTATTATTATATTAATATTGACAATAACAACCGACCGTCGGGGTAGCATTTGCTTGGCATTTCCGGGTATTTCTCCACTGGTTAACATGGGTTAACAATACTGTGTAACTGTCACGTTTGAAGGGACGAAATCGCCACATCTTCACGTCTCCCAGCATGGTCAATTGTCACATGTTCACGTCTTGCCGTGATACCGGGTTGCAGCTACAGTGGCCGGCAACAGCAATGACAAATAGCATTAATGTTATGGTCAAAATGAACAGATTATGGTATTTTTTATGTTTTGAATGCAAGGCAAGTTTATATATATATATATATATATATAGCACCTTTCAACACAAGGAAATTGAAAGTGCTTTACAAACATGAAAGACATTAAGAAAATTGCATTTAAAATCAGTCATTAAAAATAAAAGCTAATAAAAGAAACATTAAAAGAAAAACACATGAATAAAAGTTACAGTGCAGTCTAAGATATGAATAGTTCAATTAAAAGCAGCGACAAAAAGAAAAGTCTTCAGCCTGGATTTAAAAGTAGTTAGAGTTGCAGCGGACCTGCAGGTTTCTGGGAGTTTGTTCCAGATATTTGGAGCATAATAACTGAACGCTGCTTTACCATGTTTAGTTCTGACTCTGGGGACAGAAAGCTGACCAGTCCCTGAAGACCTGAGAGATCTGGATGGTTCCTAATTTAGCAGGAGGTCAGAAATTTATTTTGGGCCTAAACCATTCAGTGCTTTATAAACCAGCAGCAGTATTTTGAAATCTATTCTTTGACACACAGGAAGCCAGTGTAAAGACTTCAGAACAGGAGTGATGTGATCCACTTTCCTAGTGTCAGTGAGGACTCGAGCAGCAGCGTTCTGAATTAGCTGCAGCTTTCTAATAGATTTTTTAGAAGTAACGGGGCAGAAACCCTCCTTTTTACGCAACCGTCCAGGCATCAAACGGTGACACATATTCAGTTGCCAGTTACTTTGGCAATAGGTCAGGGATATCTAGATACTTTACAAGGTTTGACATAATGAATTGTGCTACTTTTAATGCAAGTGTGACCTGCCCCACCGGGGAGGGGGGGGCTGCGATAATAAAAGGGGGTTAGGGTACTTAACGCTAACCTGGGTTCCCCAATACGAGCCCTTAGGACAAGTCACGCAGATAAGAATAAAAGGATGGGCAGGGACGCGGCCTCAAGTTCAAATGTTTACAAACGTTTATTATATAAATAATCAAGTAAAAGTTCAGTAGTACAAAATGCAGATTAAAACTTATTCAGCTTTCTCAGTCGACACACATAAGTCCCACAATTGAAGGCTGGCTCTGACAAGGAGAGAATAACTATAATAATTACAATATCACACATAATGATAGTTAAAAAGTGATTCTTCTGGCCAACTGCTGAGGGTTTCCACAATATCACCACGTGTAGCATCAAACACTCACTACAAATCAACCATATCTGCATGCAAAAAGTGCCCAGCAAAACACATGCTCCACTCCACAGTATGGCCAGGATCGTCACTGAAGAAGTATAAGCACAGACAGTATTAGACCTTGTGGGACAGAGTGGGTCGTTACAATGAGGGTGCTGTCGCTTTAAAAATTAAATCACTAGTTTGTACACAATACAACAAACTAGTCAATAAGCAAAACATAGAAGGTAGGCAAAACGGTAGCAAACTAATCCTAAAATAAATGGAGAAAGGAGATTAGAAATTGTATAAAGACTTATATGAATGTCCTTCAGTGTACATACAATTAATCTCCTACCTCTGATGCAAACGCATTCACTCAATTATCACCTCACTGGACACCTCTGCAACGGTGATTCTCTGCACAGTCTCTGCTGGGGCTGTCAAGAAGCCTGTCATTTACAGGCCACATGTTAACAATTCAGTGGTAGGCCTACACTGAATGTTACAAATCCTAACAGCAGCTTCACATACCTCTATAGGGGGAATACACGCCTATCAGCCAGACACCGATAACTGGAACAAGAACACTCGTAATAGTCACAGCTGATTTGGGTGAGGAGTGAGTGGGCATTTAAAGTGTAGCGGGAGATGCTGAACTACATACAGCTGCGCGTTTTCCTTATATGGAAGGGCCAGCTGACTAAAGAAGGGGGGGGTGTGTCTTAAAGGGCCAGTGGCGGCCCAGCCACGTGAAGAAATGATCTGACAGCTAATCCTCAGAAAACAGTAGCGCCGGCTACACAAGCAACGATGTTTTCAAATCTGTAATCAAAAAGGTCCGCAAAAACGCTATCGAAGCAGTTCCTGCCATTGCTACATAGTTCAAACAGTAACAACGGACCATTTTTCTTAGCGGATGCATGTCAATTTAAAAATAAATAATAGCCTACTATTTTTTAAATCAATAAAACCATTTTATTTTTTTATCTGATCTGCCTGTCAGGTGTTCTTTTACCCATAATGACCGTCTCGCTGCACATTATCCCTTACATGTATTCTAAAGGTGATAGTAGGCTGATTTAGTAACTGTTTTAATGTGACTGTTGAAACTCAGGTCAGAGTCCATGACTACACCTAGATTTCTGGCTTTATCTGTTGTTTTGAACATTGCAGACTGAAGCTCAGCGCTAACTTTTAAACGTTCTGCCTTGGCTCCAAAAACCATTACCTCAGTTTTATCTTTGTTTAATTGGAGAAAGTTCTGACACATCCAGTCATTGATTTGTTCAATGCACTTACTCAGTGTTTGAATTGGAGCATAGTCTCCTGGTGAAATTGTTACGTAAATGTGTGTGTCATCTGCATAGCTATGGTAACTTATTTTGTTGTTCTTCATTATCTGAGCCAGTGGTAGCATGTAGACGTTAAAGAGAAGAGGCCCCAAGATGGAGCCTTGAGGTACCCCACATGTCATATTTGTCAACTCAGATGTGTATTTACTAGGGCTGTCAAGTTAACGCGTTAATAACGCGTTAACGCAAACAATTTTTAACGCCACTAATTATTTTAACGCGATTAACGCATGGTATTTTTTTCCTCGGCCGCCCCGTAGTTTCAGAGCGCATCGAGTTTAAAATACATCTACAAGCTGATGCTGACAGCCCCGCTCCTGCCGCCCCGCTTGTGGCAGACCACACTTCCACGCTCACCGGCAGGCACCGACTGGCTATTGGGAGGACCGGGAGGGGTGTGTGTATGTGTGGCCCGAGCGAGCGAGAGAGGGTGTCCTTACGTGCATTGTTGTTGTTAGCATCTGGTGCTAGCTAGCTGCGCTAACGGATATGGAGCTGTTGATTGCAGCGTCGAGGCAGCTCCCGTTCGAGCATATGCCTTGAGTTGCACATAGCTCCAACGATCCATCACACACACAACACACACACACACACACACAACACACACACACACACACACACACACACAACACACACACACACACACACACACACACACACACACACACACACACAACACACACACCCACACACACACACACACCCCAGTTGTATTGTATTATTGAATGAGAGAGGTTCCAGGTTGAATTGAGGCGAATATTTGTAATGTTCAGAGGTTGTTGTGTTTAATATTCATGAGAATATTTGTCATTGTTCAAATGATAATAAACATTAGCATAAAGCATATTTGTCCACTCATATGTTGATAAGAGTATTCAAAACTTGAAAAATATTCCTCTAAGGTACATTTAGAACAGATCAAAAATGTGCGATTAATTTGCGATTAATCGCAATTAACTATTTTAATCGACTGACAGCCCTAGTATTTACCTATAGAAACAAAGTTGTTTCTGTCCTTTAAGTAGGATTCAAACCAATTTAGAACTGTTTCCGAAAGTCCCACCCAGTTCTCCAGTCGGTCTAGTAATATGTTGTGGTCAACAGTGTCAAACGCAGCACTGAGATCTAATAATACTAACACTGAAGTTCTGCCACTGTCTGTGTTTAAGTGGATGTCATTAAAGACCTTTACAAGAGCAGTCTCAGTGCTGTGGTTTGGACGAAAGCCTGACTGGAACACATCAAAACAGTTATTTAAATGCAAGAAATTACTCAACTGTTGAAAAACAACTTTTTCAATGATTTTACCTAGAAATGGGAGGTTTGATATGGGCCTGTAATTGTTCATTACTGAAGCATCTAGATTATTCTTTTTTAAGAGCGGTTTAATGACTGCAGTTTTCAGGGCCTGTGTAAAAACACCTGAGTGAAGAGATTTGTTTACTATATGAAGTAGATCTGAGGCCATGCAAGGCAAAACATCTTTGAAAAATCCTGTTGGAATAATATCAAGGCAGCAGGAGGAGGATTTCAGAAGTTGAATAATGTCCTCTAGGTTTTTATCATTAATCTGATGGAATTGTGTCATGGTGTTTGAATTGATGTTAAGTGGACACAGAGACAACACATTTGCTGATCCTGATGCAGAGGCACTGACTGCTTGTCTGATTTTCTGAATTTTGTCAGTGAAGAAGGAGGCAAAATCATTGCACGCCCTGGTGGATAGAAATTCAGAGGCTACTGACACTGGGGGTTAGTTAGTCTGTCGACGGTAGCAAACAAGGCACGTGTGTTGTTTTTGTTTTTGGTAATGATGTCAGAGAAGAAAGACTGTCGTGCGTTTTTCAATTCCAAATGATAAAGGCCAAGTCTTTTGTCCCTGCTCCAGAACCGGACCTTACAGCCATGTTTCCGGTTCCAAAACCGGCCCACACAGCCATGATCCAGGCTTCAGCTCCGGACCTTACAGCCATGTTTCCGGCTCCAAAACCGGCCCACACATCCATGATCCAGGCTTCAACTCCGGACCTTACAGCCATGGTTCCAGAACCGGCCCATGCAGCCATGGTCCCTGCACCAGAGCTGGCCCATACAGCCATGGTTCCGGCTCAAGTACCGGCCCCAGCAGTCATGGTCCCGACTCCACGGCCGACGCCAGCTCCCCGAGTTCTGTCGGCATACCGGCCGACTCCAGCACCTCGTCTCCTGTTGGCTCTCCAGCCAGCACCAGCTCCCCGAGTCCTGTCGGCGTACCGGCCGACTCCAGCACCTCGTCTCCTGTTGGCTCTCCAGCCGACGCCAGCTCCCCGTGTCCTGTCGGCATACCGACCGACACAAGTCCCCTCTCAGGTCCCCTCTCGAGTCTCTTCTCGAGTCCCCTCTCAAGCCTATTCTCCAGTTCCCTCTCCAGTTCCCTCTCAGGTCCCCTCTCAGATCCCCTCTCAGATCCCCTCTCGAGTCCCCTCTCCAGTCCCCTCTCAAGTCCCCTCTCCAGTCTCCTCTCGAGTCCCCTCTCTAGTCACCTCTCAAGTTCCTACCCGAGTCCCCTCTCGAGTTTCCTCTCGGGTTCCCTCTCGAGTTCCCTCTCAAGTCTCCTCTCCAGTTCCTTCTCAAGTCCCCTCTCGAGTCTCCTCTCCAGTTCCTTCTTGAGTCCCCTCTCGAGGCCCCTCTCGAGTCTCCGATCGAGTTCCCTCTCAAGGCCCCTCTCGAGTCACCCCTCAAGTTCCCTCTCGAGTCATCTCTCGAGTCACCTCTCAAGTTTCCTCTCGAGTTCCCTCTCAAGCCCTCTCGAGTTCCCACTCAAGTCCCTACTCAAGTGTCGTTGGAGGTTCCGCTGGGGGTCCTGCCAACTCTATGTCCTGTGCCGTTGGAGGCCCCGCCGACTACTCTCCTGCCGGGGGTCCTGCCAACCCTGTGTCCTGTCCCGTTGGAGGCCCCGCCGACTACTCTTCTGCCGGGGGTCCTGCCAACCCCATGTCCTGTGCCTTTGGAGGCCCCGCCGACTACTCTTCTGCCGGGGGTCCTGCCAACCCTATGTCCTGTGCTGTTGGAGGTCCCGCCGACTGCTCTCCTGCCGGGGGTCCTGCCGGCCCTGTGTCCTGTCTCGTTGGGGGTCACGCCGACTACTCTTCTGCCGGGGGCCCTGCCAACCCCATGTCCTGTTTCGTTGGAAGCCTCGACATCACCTGTCTCGCCGGGGGTCCTGCCAACTCCTTGTCCTCTTCCGTGGGGGATCTTGCCGACACCTGTCCACCGGCTCCAGTTCCTGTCCGGTCAACACCGGCTCCTGCCCGGTTCCCTGAGAGCTCTGGTCTTCACCCCTCCTCGAACTCTGCCTTGCCCCCGGGCCGCCCGCCCGAGTTCCCCTTTTTGAACTCTGCCTTGCCCCCGGGCCGTCCGCCCGAGACCCCATCCATGGTCTCTGCCTTACTCCCGGGTCATCTGCCCGAGACCCCTTCCTGGTCCTCTGCCGTGCCCTGGGCTCTCAGTCAAGGCCCGTCCTCCGTACCCCCTCCACCCACCCTGCTGGACGTTTTGGATTTTTTTTTAGGTACGTCTAGTATCCGTCCCTTGAGGAGGGGGTTCTGTCAGGATTATTTTGTCATGTCACGTTTCTATGTCTAGGTGTGGGTGTTTTGCCGTTCTCCTTGTCATGTTTTCCTCCCTGTATATTGTCTGGTCTCTTTTCCCTGTGTTTTCATGTCTGTCGTTAGTTTCCCTGGTGTGTCTAATTTCCTGATTGTTTTCACCTGTCACTCCTTGTGTGTCTCCTGTGCTCATCAGTGTCAGCCCCGCCCCTGATTGTTCCCACCTGTGTCTGGTTACCCTGTGTTTAAATTCCCCTGTCTCCCAGTGTTCAGTGTCAGTTTGTATTGTCTCTTGCCATGGTCAGGTCTATGCTCTTTTATGCTCAAGAATAGTTTTGTTCCTCACTACGTGAGCGATTTTCCTTTTGGTCTCATTTTTTGTCATCTCATCCTGAGATTAGTTAGTGACCTTCTTTTGTTCGTGTTTTTTTTTGGAAAAATAAGCATCTTACCAATACTTTACCTCTGTCTCCCTGTCTGCAATTGGGTCCAACATCCTAAGTGCCTGAGATTGTAACAGACAGTAATAATTCAGGCTTATTACTGAGGGGTCACACTTTATGATGAGCTTTACATGCATTTGTTACTACGGTATGATTTGTGTCATAAACACTGTGCACAATTATGAGGCAAGTGAGTATTTTGACCATATCATAATTTGTATGCATATTTTCCAATTCCGAGCTGTGTGAACTCAACACGTTCTCACTCCCAACCCGTCACATGTTGACGGTCGGTCAGGGTCCCTCCCCGTCAGTCTATTACGTACAGGGTACACCTTGAGTCAGTTTTCAACAGGCAGGGCGTCCCATAGACCTTCATAGACCTCCCATAGCGTTGATAATAGACGCCATGAGAACGCTCCCCGACGGTCAATATTAATATAATCTTTTTTTTTTTTTCAATAGTCACACTCGATTTCGCCGATGTTCTTGTTGCCCCAGCTGGTTGACACCTCTTTTAGAAGAAACAAAGGCTACATTAATGTTGCCAGGCAACGCAATAATTTACAAACTCTTCAACTACAACCCTAATTTCAAACCTTTATTTAACCAGATTGGTCCCATTGAGATCATAGATCTCTTTTTCAAGGGAGACCTGCAGCATATAGGTTCCACATAAAACAATAAAGGACATCATACATTATATTTACAGGATACATTTACATAGTTAAAAATTTACAAGTGCCCATAGTATCAACGAGCATTTCATTTAGCCTAGCTTTAAAAACATGCAGAGGAATGAGATTGCTCAGTTTCAATTCTTGCTGAAGATTGTTCCAAGGAAGTGGAGCTGCGCACATAAAAGCTGTCTTACCTAAGACAGTCCTTGCTCTTGGCACATCTAACAATACTACATCATGCGATCTCAGACAATAGCTGCACTGTAAAACATCACAGCCCCATTTAGTTATGTCAAGTTACATTGTCTCAGTCTTTAATTCAAAGAGCTCTGACAAGTTTTTGATTTTGAACTCAGCTTTTCTAGTTTTAGAAGGTTAAACTTACATGTATTCACTGTCTTGACAACTTAACTCAACTTGCTTTAGCAAGTTATCAGTTGAAAAAAGAAACAAAAGAAAAAGGCGGGAGTGCAGGTTTGAGAGCTACAGAAAAAAACGTATGCTTCCACATTTGAGTTTTTAAAAAAAAAACCTCTTCCCTAAACTGAATGCAATGTTTAAGCATGGATGTAATCAACTGGTATATCCTAAAGATGTCATGTTTTAATTCGGACTAAAGTAAAGACACGTTTTTGATCTAAATGAGAGGACTACTGCCGCTGGCGGAGGAACTCTGTGAACCTGCAGCGGTGATCCAACGGAGGCGGAGTGATACGTTAACTTACATTCTGAAACACCGGCTAGGAGGACCGTACGGCCCGTCCACACTACAGCGTCGACAGTTTGGGGTGACGTCACGTTGCCTCGCTTTTTCGCCGAACTGAATTGTGGGTAGCATAGCAGTCCGTCTCCGCCGGAGACGCCGGAGTAGCCAGCGCCAGCCAATCAAATCCCGTTTCGGAAAATCTGACAGCTCAAGCCGTAGCCAATCAAACCGCGTCTAAGCTGGGAGAGATATCCCGCCGTTCATTTCTATATTTCAAAAAAAGATGGAGGAGAAACTAATTATCGCCGTAGCAAATCACCCGGTTTTGTATGACCAGACCCTCTTCACCTACCCGGATACAACCGGAGGAACCAGGCATGGAGGGAGGTGGCAGAGACAGTGGGTGAAACTGGTAGGTTTTCGCCTGTTTGGGGAGTTTATATATATATATTGCTCCCATAAAATCCCCGGGGGTTTTTGCTTTGTATGTCGGGGGCGGGAGATTCATGTGATTGGTTGTTGGTCGCGTTGCTTGAATAAAATCCCCCAGCTCCAAGCTTTTTTTGAAGCTGTAGTGTGGATGCTCCGGTTACGGAGGGCATTTTATTTCTGCTGCAAGACAGTAACGGGGGTAAGTTTTAATGATTTTAAAACCTTTAATTCTTTGCCTGCTACTACTACGGGTTGAAAAAATAAAGAGTATGAAGTTATCTGTGGACGTTGTGCTTACTAATATTGATAGAAAGCTAAACATATTAAAGTGTAAGCAAATGGGTTTGTTTTTAACTGTTAATATTTGTTTTTAATTATGAGCTACTAAAGTTCTTAATTTACTTCGACATTTAGGTTTGCTTTGACAATTAAGTGGTAAGTTTGCTTTGCTAGCTTAAATTGCCATTAGCCATGTTCGCTGAATTGCAATAAATACTAAAAAAATGATGACCTTGCAATTTGTCGTGTTTTTATTTCAAGTTTGGAACAATTAAGATGTATGTGTCTTTGTTATTAGGCTCATGGAGAAACCCTCGATGTGATCCTGAAAGGAATGCAGGTTGGACTGTTGATTGGACATGAAGGCCCTCTGCTTGACTCATTTCCTCTGGAAGTCTTCAATGTGGCTGTGGTGGTAGAAGAGAAGATCATCCTACATGACCTCCGAGGTGTGCCCACAGGCTTCGCCATGTTAATGGGGGCAATCTACTGCCTCAACTTCGAGTACCCCCGCAGCATGAAATACTCTTTTGAGTTCCTTCAAAAGGTCATCATGACCATCAAACCAGACCAGTGCTCCGCAAGAATCCATGGACTCAGAAATAAACTGCTGAGATATCACCTCTAAACAAATGACTGTCATAGCTCCTGGAAGAAGGGAGTTTCTGTTTTGGACTGTTATTCTACATATTGTTCTTGTTTTCAGCAGTGTAGTTTGTAAAGTTTTGACAGCAGACCAGAGATCTTACTCTGCATATCTCCATCTCGGCTTCAGTGTACCCAAGCAAACATTTAAAAATGCCCAGGTCACGCAGTCAGTGTCAGAGATGAGAAAAAGTGTGTCGTATGACCAGTGTCCTTGGGGCCAGCTGTCATCGTCTGTTGATGTGTGTTTTAAATGTAGTGTGATTTCAGTGCATTCTGCCGTTTTATCAGCATGAAAGGGAGGAAGGCCTTTTTTCAATGACAGACGTTACTGCCTTGATGCAGTTCAAAACTCTTCTATTCTTGCTTTCATTATATCTTCCTTTGAAATGCATGTGCTTTGCATCAGCTATCACATTTCACCCCTTGGTAAAACGGTGGTAGATTGTTGAATCTAGTGCAGAACTGTGTCCTTGTTAACACAGTTATCTCCAACGTCATGAATAGTTAAAGAATAAGTTGTGTGTAGATTGTTTTCACCTTTACTTATTAATCACTCAAGCCATATATTAGCTAGATATGTTTGCATCTTTAAATTCCTGCAATGTCACACTGAGACCGTGTTCTTGACAGTGTGTCTTGTTTGGGTTTCATTTTTAAGTGAATATGTGTGCATACCTGAACGTTTCAGGTGTGTATGTTACTACAGTGAGGCTGGAGACCTGACTAACTCGGGTATGGTCAGCAGCATGGTCATGCAAGTTTATTGTATGGTTTCAATCTCTATTGCCAATTACATTTTGGGTATAAGTTGATGTATAACATGTTTTTTTTAAATAAATGTTATATCTGAGCAAATGCGCTGCAAGAATTATTATTCATTTATGTAAACTTGATATCCGAAGTCAATACAACTAATATATCTAAGTTGAAACAAATGCATTATTACAATCTTCCTAACTTGAAATGATGAGTTATATAAATGTAGAACTTGAAAGTGTGAGTTATTATAATACTGAAATGTGAGTTTATTTGACAGGTAAATACAGTTTTCTTGCACTAATAATGTAAGATTGGTAGTTGTTTCAACTCTAAGTATAAAGTTAAATTAACTTAGACAACTTAAAAAACAATGTTAATACAACTAGAACCTTTAAGTCATATCAACGAGATTGACTTGCATTAATGAGTTGAAACAAAGATTGTCTTCAAGTTGACTTGATTTGCTTTTTCAAGGCAGCAGGTGGACTTTCATTTGCAAGTTGAACTGACATGAACTGTTTTACAGTGTGCTTGCAACTCTGTCTTATCAGAGAGCAGATCATAATACGGGAGTTTACCCAACAAAGCTTTATAAATAAACTAATGCTGTCAAAATTATCGCGTTAACGGCGGTAATTAATTTTTTGAATTAATTGCGTTAAAATATTTAACGCATTTAACGCATGTGCAGAATGGCCCGCCCCATACGTCCCACCAGTGGCAGCGCCAGGGTATGGCTGGGGTAGGCTACACCCATACCAAGAAATGGCTTAGCCCCACCATGAAAAATGATGTTAAAGTAAGCAAAATAAAGTCTGCCAACTCGCGCGGAGTAAATTGCACAGACAGCAGTTAGTAAGATTGATTTCAGTAGCCACTTGTCTGGAAATACCGAAGACCAGAAACGGTTTTGAAAACTTTTGTCACGTAGTGATCGTCTTCTCAATAAAACATCTTTGATAATGTCTTCTGGCCAATCAGAATCAAGATAACGGCGTGGTGTTGTTGTTGCAGGAAGTCCGGACGGAGAATACTTTTGCTGTAGTAACACATAACTGGTACGCAGGTTATGTGCGTAATCTGAAATGCGTACCGTCACTTGTGTCACAAAGCGCATTTGCGTACCGACGTAGGCCTACTTGTGAAGCTTTTCCAGAAGGCGGTAAAATCACCGGACGACAGAGTCGGTCTCCGTGTGCACAGACAGGGCTGCTGTTAACATCGGTCTGTACAACGGAATTGTGCCAAAACTACGCCAGCCGGCTGCGGAGGGAGACTCCCCCCTTCACTGGAGAACTGCGCTAAAATAGCTGATCACAACGTTCACACTCTGTGGTCACGAAGTACTCCACTAGCCCCCCCCCCCCCCCCCCGACTTTCCTGAAGTACTCCCCCGTTGATAGAAATCAACACGTAATGAATTAAGACCCCACGGTTTGATGATTGATAGGTGTGTGGGCTGTCTTTCATTTTGACACGCAGAAAAATGTTATAATAAACATATACTGTATGTTAAATGGATATATCCGCCTTCTTTCATTTATCTTTCCATTCCCACAACAATATACATAAAGAAATTACATATTTTGGACATAGTTCGAATGGTGATTAATCATGATTAATTAATTTTTAAGCTGTGATTAATCTGATTAAAAATTGTAATCGTTTGACAGCCCTAAAATAAACGTGTACCAATGACTGAGCCTCTTTACAGTAAGTGATGGCAAACCTGCCCTTGCATAGGGTACAGTGATGTGTAAGTGTGTTACGTTCCCTTTTGGGTCTAGGGGTTCCAAAGGGAAGAATCACGACCAGAGTAGAATTGGTATACGTTACAAGTGGTTTATTTGTAACTATAAAGGAACACAATAATATACACAAACAGTCTGGCACAAACAAAGGGCCAAACTGTTACTATTAAACAAAAGGAGAACTCCAAAAGAGAGCTGCACAGTAATACACAAAAGGAAAGAAAGTACCTCACTTCTAAAGTGGAACAAAATAATGAACAAAAAGAGACTGAGTGAGAACACAGCTGTTGCCGATCTACAAGCGCTAATCTATCCTGGGTCAAAGCAATACACACACAAAGGCTGATCTACAGGCGCTAAGCTAACCTGGGTCTAAGCAATACATACACACTATACTACACACAAAACCCTACGACACACTGCTAATCAGTGTACCTAGCACAGAAAACCTGCTTAACACGCTGCTAAGCAATCTAAAAATGCACAGAATAAGGCGGCAACACAACGAGAGGCTGGAGGCGTCTGCCTTTGTACTCCTCCCCCGGATGACGTGGCAGAAGCGGGCGGGGATTGGATGACGTCAGTCCAATCACCGCGGATGTTGCGAGGACGGGACGGCCAATGACATCAGAGGAACGGCACAGCTCATTTATATATACACACCAAACAGAGTTAATGGCACAAGAAAAACAGCAGCTGTAACAAAGTGCTTTACAATTTGTGACAAATCTCAGTGCGCTGTGATAGGCGGCATCTAACTTGTTCAGGCAATGGGCAGGTGCATTCATATACAACAAATCACCATAGTCCAGCACAGGTAAAAAGGTCACAGTGACTAGCCTTTTCCTGGCCTCAAGCGAGAAACAGGACTTGTTTCTGAAAAAGAAACCTAGTCTAACCCTCAGCTTTTTAAGCAGGTTATTGACATGAAGTTTAAAAGTAAGACAATCATCAAGCCAGATACCTAG
Organism: Gymnodraco acuticeps; assembly: GCF_902827175.1. Lineage (NCBI taxonomy): Eukaryota > Metazoa > Chordata > Actinopteri > Perciformes > Bathydraconidae > Gymnodraco > Gymnodraco acuticeps. The sequence goes on along the minus strand of NW_022990042.1, from coordinate 836,134 downwards.
GTATGTATAACAGGCAACCACTTCTAGTACTTGTCCTTGCATAGTAACAATATCTAAAACAGGCTCTGGTGTCTTTTTAGCTTTTGAAAATAGCATTACCTTGGTTTTATCAACATTTAAAAGAAGCTTAAGCTCAGCGAGCTGAGTCTGAATAATGTTAAAAACAGCCTGTAATTTAACAACCAGCTCCTTAATGGAGGGACCTGCACAGTACATCACGGTATCATCCGCATACAAATGTAAAGTAGCTTCATTCACATTTTCACCTAAACTGTTGAGATATATGGAGAATAAAAGTGGACCTAAAACAGAACCTTGAGGAACACCATTAGCAATATTTAACCACTCAGAAGACAGCCCATCAAAGTGAACACATTGGGACCTTTCAGAGAGGTAGTTCACTAACCAACCCACTGCATGGCTGGATATGCCAATACTGAGTAGCCTCTGCTTTAAGACGCGATGATCGACGGTATCAAACGCTTTGGAAAGGTCAATAAATAGAGCTGCACAACTCTGCTTATTATCTAAAATACTCGTAATGTCATTCACCACTTTCATTGTCGCAGTGATGGTGCTATGTTGCTTTCTGAAGCCTGACTGATGTTTAGACAGGATATTATTTTTACATAAAAACACTTACTTGTTCACTCACTAGGCGTTCGAGCATCTTCGCCAGAACTGACAATTTAGAGATTGGCCTATAGTTATTTAAAATAGTTGCCTCCCCTCCTTTTAGAAAAGGCAAGACATAAGCTGACTTCCATACTTTTGGAATTGCATTTGTGCTGAGGGAGAGGTTAAAAAGAGTAGTGAGAGGAAGAGCAATCAAATCTGCAGCTATCTTTAAAAAGAAAGGTTCTACGTTGTCTGGGCCAGCCGGTTTCTTAGGATCTAACTTGGTTAAGGCTTCATGAACAACATTAAACAACAGTAAAAGGAGTAAAACTGAAAGGGTTTTCCAGACCACATTGTTCAGAGTCACGGATTGGGGTGTTCACAGAAGCAGAGTTAGTGACAGAATCAAACAGAGAGCCACAGGACACAAAATGCTTATTAAAGCAATTTAACATGGTGGCCCTGTCCGATATAGTGCCAGATGCTGTGGTAAGGCAAGGAGGTAGCTCATTACGGATCTCACCGGTGGATATCGATTTTATGGCTTTCCAAAATGTCCTAGGATTATTTAGCTTTTCTGTGGTAACTGACAAATAGTACTTCGACTTAGCACTAAGACCATGCAATTTCTACATCAGCACACAGATCGATTTTTCCCCAATCAAACAGATCACGAACAAAACCCTGCTCCACAAAATGTTTTGTGTCTCTCTTAATGATAATACGAGGTTTAACCTTTAGGACCTTAGTGTCCCCTAATTGTGGCTACAGCACAGTGGTCACTCACATAATTCGCAAATACTCCCACAGATGAGTATTTCTAGGGAACATTAGTTAGAATGAGATCAATTAGGGAGGATTTATTAGGGGACTTAATGTTAGGGCGAGTAGGACTGTCAACAATCTGAGTAACATTTAAAGAGATACAAAGGTTTTTAAAATCCTCTGACACTGCAGTTAACCAGTCCCAGTTAAAATCTCCAAGTAGCACTATTTCCTTGTAGTCAAGTTGCAATAAAAGATTTGCTAGCGAAGACAAGGAGTCCTTGCCAGCTGAGGGGGGTCTGTAACAGCCCACCACCATGACCTGTTGCCCCTTTGCCACTTCTATATTTAAGGCTAAACATTTGAATTGCTTACTGATAGATTTGGAAACTAATGTGGTTACACTAAACTTATTCTTAACATAAATGGCAACACCACCACCTTTATTAGGCCGGTCGGAACGATACACATTAAAACCATTTAAGGCAGTGTCAGAGGCCAAAATAGATTTGTTTAGCCATGTTTCTGATAAAACAATGACGTCAGCGTCAGTCGAGCTCGCCCAAATGCGGACAAAATCTAGTTTACCTAACAGACTGCGCACATTCAAATGGATGAAACCCAACCCAGACCTAGCTTTATAATCAGCAGGAGTAGCGATCTGACTACCACTACTGGGCGGACCAGGGTTAGGTTGTACATTTCCTGACAGTAATAGCAACAAAAAAAACAGGCATCTTTTCCTCTTAATCGACACACATACATTGTCATCTACTTTAGAAAAGTCTGCGAGAGTGTGATTTGAGCTTAAGAAGCAGTCCTGAAGAACCATCATCGCAGGAAAACAAAAAAGACAAACATATTTTGTCGAGCAGATTGTTGAGATCAATGATCTCTTTTTCAAGGGAGACCTGCAGAAAGAGATGTGTGTAATGTGGTGATTGACATTATTCACCCACGGATCTATGGGTTGGAGTATTGTTCCGCACGGACATTTTAGTTAACCGGACTTCCTGTTGATGCGAAATCCGAATAAAATAAATACATTTTAAAAATACTTTATTCCGAGTTTGCCTACTTTTCTCTTTGAAAGTCATCACATAACGGCATTGTAATACACGGTTCGGCTGCATTACATATTACAGATCTGCCGTAGTTCTTTAATTATAGAGCCCTGATGAGAAGACTTCTGGACAAACAGGAAGAACTGCCGCCGAAACTGAATATGTGACGTGGATCATAAATATATCAGCAATGAAACAAAATCTTACAATTCTCTTCACAAAATACGTCTCCTTGCAGTATCAATACTAATTCGGCTGACTTTTATATTTGATCCAATCGGTATATAGGTATATTTACACCATAACGGTGCACAGCTGATAGAAAGGGACACCTGGTGGTTAAAGCACGTTATTGAAATGTATTATTTTATTATTAGATATTAATAGGAGACACAGACAAACTAATAAGGCTTTATTTAAACATTAAAGAATACTTTAGGTTAAGGTCTTATTTTGATAAAGAAATAAGCTTTGGGGGTATAAATATTAAGACTGACAAAGTACTAATATATTGCTTTCCTGCAATGTTAACTACTGTATGTTTAAGCACTTATTTTAACTGATATTATACATATGTATTATACTCTTATAAGATGTAAGTAGATAGTATAAGAAATGTGCAGAATACGACAGTTTAATGGTGGAGGTATACACACATATTGATAGATGTCTTGTAATGCACTGTTGAGGAACCTGCGACCCAAGTTTTTCATCTCCGACCTTGTCAGGTATTGAACAATCAATAAATAAAGAACACAGAATTATTAAATATAAAACACAGAATTTGTGTGATTATACTAAATGATTTACAAATAAACACCACTGCATATTTACAACTGTTACTAATGCTGCTGTAATGAAAACATGTCCAACTTGAGATCAATAAAGTATATCTTATCTTAAGATGATCGATGGCTACTGCCATATTTGCAAAATTTGCCTCTGAACCTTGACAAGTGCATGTTTCAGGCTTATCAATTAACAACAGGAGGGGTCACAGACATAAGACCAGCTGTTAAATAAAGCTCTTCTGCTACCTTAGCTGTCATGTGGGTATATATTAATGCTGGGCACAAGCCATTTTCACCCATTTATTAATTATATGTTTTAATGTGAGTGTTTCCCTATCCCCTAAACCTCCAGGGATGTACACAGTTTAATACTGGCAACTTCTTATTATGGGAAATATGAAAACGTCTTTAAAACTACAATTCCCAGTAGAGACGTGCCATAGAGAACATGTTGCGAAACACACAATAGCCAGCATGTGTAGTTCTGGGGACGGGGTGGGGGAGGGGGGGACGGGGTGGGGGACAGGGTGGACCTGTTCAAATCCAGTTTTGGACAGTCTGCCGTGGTTCCATCCCATTTCAAAGTGCTGTTCGACCCTCAGCGTAACCCTCGGCGTAACCCTCGGCATAACCCTCGGCGCACACTCAACGGGGTTTGTCAAGCGAAGCGGAGAGAATACTTACTTCCGGGTGTACAATTCTCTAAAGCAACTACTATGAGCTGCTCAGACCCTCGGTCCTGACGGACTCCAACTTGTGTTTATTAATCAAACAAATAAATAAACACAAGGATAATTATGTGTTATTGTTGAGTAAATAACAGTGTGTGGTTTAGAAAATAATACAAAATTAGAAGGAAAAAATTATGAAACAATACAGATTTCAGTATTCTGAGCCCCTACTCTCCCCATAACTGACGGCAACAAAAGTCCTACATTATTCAATTAAAATAAACAAGTAAAAACAATAAGTTTGGCTTGATATTGAGTAAGAAAAAGGTTGATAAATGCTGTGAGAATGGATCTGCGGAGAGCATTTTGCCGCGATCCCAACTCCTCTATTACCAACGTTCAGGGAGCTCTATGCAAGTCAATGGGACTCCCTGCCCGTTAAAAACTGACTCTCAAGGGGTACTCTGTCCGTAATAGAGTGACGGGGAGGGGCCCTGACCGACCGTCAACATGTGACGGGTTGGGAGTGAGAACGTGTTGGTGAACTTGAATGCGTATTGGATGTAAGCCAATCAGGTGATGTGTATTTGTGTAAGGAGGGGGGGGGGGGGGTGTGGCCTAAGGAGGTCAACACCCTATATCAAGGTGTGCATAATTATAAGGCAGCTTCTTTTTCTCAAGCAAAATAGGCAAAGAAAGAGATTTAACTGACACTGAAAAATCCAAAATTGTAAAAAGTATTTCAGATGGATGCAGCACAGTGGAGGTGGGGTTCTGGTATAGGCTGGTATTATTAAAGATGAGCTAGTTGGACCTTTTCAGGTTGAAGATGGACTCAAAATCAGCTCCCAAACCTACTGCCAGTTTTTAGAAGGCAATTTCTTCGAGCAATAGTACAGGAAAAATCTGCATCTCTCAAGAAGACCATGATTTTATGCAGGACAATGCTCCATCACATGCATCGAAGTAATCCACTGCATGGTTAGCCAGTAAAGGCCTTAAAGAGGGAATAATGACATGACCCCCTTCCTCACCTGGCCTAAATCCTATTGAGAACGTGTGTGCCCTTCTTAAACCGGAGACTTGTGTTGAAGGAAGACGGTACACCTCTCTGAACAGTCTGGGAGGTTGTCAACAGATCAAGAAACTACTGTAACAGACTCCATGAATGGAAAGCTTGTGACAGTTATTGAAAAGAAGTGTGACTTTTTTATTTATTTTTTACATGTCAGAAATGTTTATTTGTTATTTCTGAGTAAAAATAAATAAATAATTCTCAATTTAACAGATGAAAATGATTAACTGAGAAGGGATATTTATTGGTTTTCCTTTAATTGCATAATAATTATACACACTAATAGTTGCCCAATAATTGTGCACACAGATATTCTCCAAAGAAAGACAAAACCTCACTTTTACTTTCCTAAATATTGAGAATTGAGGTTCATTAACAGACAGAGCACTGTAGTTGTTCAATAATAACATTAATCCTCAAAAATACGACTTGCCTAATAATTGTGCAAGTGTATATGGCCTTATGTAGATCAAATATTGGATCACTTCTAAACAGATTTTATGATCAGAAGAAGAAGTTTATTTATAGTTTAGCTTTTGGAAGCCTGTTGAAGTCGCTTGTATCTTTTTTTGGTTTGTTTGCTTTTACAGCATTAATGAACTGCAAGCGATCCATTGATAGATCACACCAGCCAAAATGATCCATAATAACTGTGCAATCCGACCTGATACTGTTTTCAAAGGTTGTATAAATGACATTCAAACAATTAATATAGCAGCTGTTCGCTCTCAGGGCTAGCCATTGGCTAAACCATCAGCATAGTGAAAGCTGAGTGGAGGAAATCCTTCAATGATACATCATTCCATATAGAGAAGCTTTAAGAAAGCACCCTGATGAAACTATGACCAGAGGTGGGAAGTAACGAAGTACATTTACGCAAGTACTGTACTTAGGTACAATTTTGAGATACTTATACAGTACTTTACTTTGAGTATTTCCATTTTATGCCAATTTGTACTTCCACTCAACTACAGTTTAGAGGTAAATGGTGTACTTTTACTCCACTACATGTATTTAATAACTTTAGTCACTTTACAGATCTGGATGAATGATGTGAAATCTAATCAAGTGTTGAATCAGACTTTAGTTCCACCTGGAGTAAATCCACAAGCTACCCTGCAGTATACCAATTCATTCAAACTAGCTGCACCTTTACCAGCTTTGAGAACACTTTCATGATCAATCATTATAAAACATATCATATATTATGAAATGGACCAATCTGCACAATGACTACTTTTACTGTCGCTACTTTAACTGTATTTTGATGATAATACTTTTCTACTTTTCTTGAGGAACGTTTTGAATGCAGGACTTTTACTGTAACAGAGTATTCCGACACTCTGGTATTTCTACTTTTACTCAAGTACAATATCTGAGTACTTCTTCCACCTCTGTCCTTAGTCTCGCCCTTTTCAAGATAAATGTGTGCTTGAATGAAACCTTAAAAACATAATGGTGGAAGATCAGCAAATGTGCAATTCTTTTGGAAGGCACAGTTAAACTATGAAGTCTCCGGCATGCAGTTTGGCTGATCATCAGCTGACAAAGGGAACTACATGTAAAAGCCTTTCTTACTCTGTTGCTCACAATGAGATGTGCTGTGTATTGTTTGCTGTCAGTGACAGCTAATAATTATTAAATCCCACATTCAATTATAATTACAAAATAAAGTTGAGGCACAACTTTTCTAACAAGACAATCAGAATAAGGTTGCTAGTAGGTTTACTCAAATAATGTGCATACATAGTAGGAGGAATTCATTTTTTAACAAAAGAGCCCTTTTATCCTGTTGGCCTTGGGTCAAATTTCACCCATTCCTAAAACATGTTTGTCAGAACAAGGTGTTATTTCATCTTATTGCCACAAAAAAACATCATGATCACAACTTTAATTTAATTGTGTTTATTTAAATTAATAGCTTCTGGTGTAATTGTGTTGCCCATCATTTTTGTAATGGTTTTCAAAGCAGAACCGTGACTAAAATGTGACTTATACCAGTTTGTGATAATCCATGTAATGTGTCTATTTAAAATTATTATTTAAGTTGTGTAAATTAGGTTGTTGGTACTAAAAAGTGCATTTTTTCATTTCAAACCTTTATTTATCCAGGTGTATCCCATTGAGATCATTGATCTCTTTTTCAAGGGAGACCAGAAAAAAAGGGCAGTTTTAATTAAGTTGGCTTAAAAGGTGTAACCAAGATTTGGAGAATAATTGATACTATATGTTTTATAAAAGTGGCACAGTTGACAGGAAGAAACCACAAAGGTTGAAAAATATCCAAGATAATAGAAATATAAAACAATAATTACAAATAGAATATTCTTTTGAAAAAAGTAGTTCTGGCCGCACCAGGTCACCAGATGTTTGATCCCCCACCTGTAGGTAACGTTGAATCCTTATTCCTGGAAGTGTACCCCCGGCTTGGACAAAGTCAATCTGTTATGATTAGTTGATTGAAATACTTAGAAAACGATTCTCGTTGCCAACAAGAACAGGTCAGCGTGACATGGGAGTTAGGAGGAACAAGGATTGGATCGTGACAGAGAAAGTGTGCGTCATTATGGCCAAACCAGATGTTTGCTATCTTCATTTTGATGTTCGTGTTTTGACAATGCTTGGCATCCTGTAACTTATGATACTAAATGACGTCAGCCAGGTGGGTGGGGAAAATAACTATATATATGTGGAATATTTGTAAAATCAAGCGTGCGCTCTTGATATTGTTGCTGTGTAGAATATTTGACACTGTGATAAAACGAAAGACCTGCCGGGCTGCAAACCTCTTCCTGCCTCTCGTCTAATCCTTTCCGGCCCCTACATCATTGGCGCCCAACGTGAGCCGAAACAACCTGCAGACTGCATAACAGGAAAAACTCCCCTATCCGGCAAAGCAACCACCTTGTTGGTCTCGTCCCCACCAGAGATGAGTCCGATGAGCGTGGTGTCGTCTGAACTTCAGGAGCTTGACAGACTGGTGACTGGAGGTGCAGCTGTTGGTGTACAGGGAGAAGAGCAGAGGGGAAAGAACGCAGCCTTGAGGGGAACCGGTGCTGATGGTCCGGGGGTCAGAGACGTGTTTCCCCAGCCTCACGTGCTGCTTCCTGTCAGACAGGAAGTATGTGATCCACCTGCAGGTGGAGTCGGGCACGTGCAGCTGGTAGAGCTTCTCCTGCAGCAGATCAGCGTAGGTTGCTGCTAAGTCCAGTTTCTGTTGGAGGAATTGGAGGGTCATGTTGACTGGAGGAGGTCCAAGTGAAAGTTTTGATGTAGGACGCTCAAAAGACTACATAACCACAGAGGTCAGGGCAACAGGTCTTGAGTCAGTTAGTCCTGTGATCCTTGTTTTCTTCAGGACGGGGATGTTGGTGGAGCTTTCGAAGCAAGCTGGTTCATGGCATGTCTCCTGTGTGGGGATGACAATGTATGTAAACTGGAGGCAGCTGACATTGGCTTCGTTTCTCAGAACAAGTTTGTGACAAGTTTTCATCCCTGTTCCTGGACTCCCTGATTTTCCGACCCCCGTCTGGACCCTTGACTGTCTTACTCTGCTCTGGAACTTGGATCTGGTGAATAGGTCCTGGGGGAAGGTCAGTATTGGCTTTGAAAACAGTAAAAACAGTAAACAGTAAAACTCAATCAGAAAAATGTTGGGACACTGCTGGATGATGGAAAATCCTACTACCCTTACTGGTCCACTTCCTGCTTTGTGAAGTCATCAGTAAACCATGACATGGTCAGAGGGACCCTAAATATTCTATTCTTTGGTCATTTAATAAACACAGGTTGCCTTTTTTTTAATTCATCGAGACAGTAATTAGGGTCTGAGTTTGTCAGCCACGTTGGTCTGCGGTAGAAATTAAACACCGATCAGTGAATGAATGAAGTGGAAGGTTTGCAGATGAATTCAAATATATAATAGGAAGTTTCCAGATCAGGAAAACCCTGCTGCAGCATCACTGTCACATCACCAGCCACTGTTACTATCGAAACAGATTATGTGAATACTTGCCACATCAGAAGAATTAATCAGACAAATGGAAATTTTACTGAATGGACATTATGTAGCCACTTTAGTTTAGTGGAATACATAAAGTAAACCTTCAACAGTCTTTGAGGTCACTGTGGGGGCGTTCCTATTTTCCCAGGTTCCTGCATTCCCCAGACTCACATAATGTGACGATGACCAGTTTTGTATTACCTAACATGACACAGCTATTGTTGGAACTTATCTTATTCTTTATGTTCCCAAGTTTAGAGCTTTCAACATAAATGTCCTACACTTCAGGGAACTTATCGAAATGATGGAGTAATGGAATGAGCAGAACTCACAGATGAATGCTTCCTTAGGTGAAAACTTGCTCAGTATATTTTTGTAACGCCTAGAGCACCTAACATCTGTTTCATTACAAAAATAGAATTATATGATTTATGTACAGTATATTAATCTAATAGGTTTTTGCTATTTCTTTTGCATTTATTTATTGTCGATTTTAGAACACCTGGTTTGATTTGCTGAGCATCACATATGATCCAGTGAGATCATTCCTTTCTAATAACAAAAAAAAGGACTAAACCCTTTTGTGTGTTATTGAGGATTAAACCTGATCAGGAGTTTGGGTTAAGTTTAAAGGGATAGTGGAAATGGAACCTCAAATAGTTTTGTTTTAACTTATATTCAAGCATAATTACGTACCAAAACAATCACACCTGATTAAAAAAATATAATAATTGCCTTACGCATGTTAGAAGCACTTTATTGCAGCTTCCCCAAAGTTTTTTAGAAACGAAATGTTCGACTCAGCCAAACCGGAAGTGACGAAAACTTAGGAAGACGATACGATAACAAACCATGGCGTCTATGCAGAATGAACGTGGAAGGGCAAATATACCAGACAAAGAAGAAGGATTATACGAGGTATCCAGTGATGATAGCGAGTCAGAAACATCCTCTCGGCTTTCCTACGAAAATGTCGTTTTAGGAACTGAATCTGAATCCTGTTCAGTAAGCGACAATGGTGACAATATTGAGCCAGACGATGGACCATTACGTCCTTATTTGTTCGAGCCCGAGCCCGAGGTGATGGTTCACGGCATGGGCAATGGCGAGGATGACCAGGACCAGGCGCCAGATGATGCACCCCTACGCACAAATAATCTTGACTGGTAGGTCCCTAAGCATAGCTCACGCATCTTAAGATCACCTGTAGCCTTTACAAATATTAATCATTGTTAACCAGTTAAGCCCGAAGGTCCCCCCAGTGGACCCCTCCCACAGTTTTTTTTCTCTCACATGTCTCAGGGCTTCTTAACATTTATGAAACTATTAATGTTTCATACCCTTTTAAAGGTAAGAAACTCCGCTAACTGACAATAAGAACAATTGTTAGCTAGAAAAAACACAAGAGTAATACCAAGCCTTTGAATTAGCATTGAGCGAAACAATGCTAACTAATGCTAACGCTTTTTTACACACAACACACGGTAGAAATGCCCTTATTACTATCTTAACTGCACAAACAAGATATACGATTTAAAGCTGAGACTCCACAGGTGTAATTTCATCACTGTAAGACCTCGAATTCCTGGAGCTATCAGCCAGAAAAGAGAAAGTAAACAACATCCGGTTCCAAAAATATTACAATAATTACGTCTTACCTTTTTTGATTTGTGATCAAAAGTTGTGTTCAACGGAATAAAAACGCATCTCAAGGTTAATCCAATGTCGTTGTGTCACGTAGAATTTTTTACTGATAATCAATCATCATATTCTCGAAACAATCGTCAGTAAAATGACGGGAGCACACGACTGCCGAATTACTCGTCAGCTTCGGCTCCGTGAAGTTTGCCCGTGTTATCTGAATACATTTCACCCACTGACGACGAATGGCTGGGTTTCTTGGAAACGCATGCGTCGATACGCCATTCTCTGCATTTTCTGTCGCACTACAGCCATACAAAACACATCTATTCACCATAATAAAGGTCGGCTATTCACATGCAAATGCTATTGAATGTCCGCCATTGTTTGTGCCCGTCTTCCTATGCTCTCGTCATCACCCGAAGATTCCCGACGATTCCCGAAGTATTTAGTTTCATTGAGAGGGCGCAGTAAAATTGAAAATAAAATGAAACTAGGCGCATTAAATTGAAAAAAATTGTTTATTATGCTTATTTTTAATAAAAATACATAAGTTAAACCCAAAATTCGCGGATTTCCACTATCCCTTTAAGTAAAATGTTCAATATAAAATCAAATGTAAAGCCATTGGTTTTATTGTATTTACATGGCTGTTTTTGAAACCGTGTTCCAATAATAGACTACATTATGACATACTTGAAAAGGGTACCGTAACCCTAACCCAAAAAACAATTGGATTTTAATGTGTGTAAACACAATATTGAACAGGGGAAAACATGGAAACGCTCCTGTAACTTTCCCT